>NC_029786.2:11059302-11063813 GCF_000816755.2 Arachis ipaensis
CTGAGGGCCGAGATGGCTGCCTCGAAGGCTGAGATTGAGGGGCTAAAGAAGGAGAAGGCGAAGTTGCTGGCCGACGTGAAGGATGCGATTTCGGCGATCGAGGAGACGATGAGGGCTCAGGCTCAGGTTCTTGCGCCAGAGGCTGATGTGTCCGTTATGGGTGCATTCAAGACCGTCCGAGATGGTCACATCGTCAACCTCGAGTAGGGTTCTTATATATTTTTTGGTTGTACTATGATATGTTGTGCCGACTTTGGAACTTTGTAATTTTTGTTTTGGCTAGGTGTTTCGAGCCGTCTAGCCATACTTGGTAACTTTGGATTTTTATCCGTATTTATGTTTGGGCTTTTTGGGCCGTTTTACCTATTTCGGGTTTTCGAGTTTCGAGGTTTACATTTGGGCCGTTCGGGCCTTTCTTTTTTTTTAATCCACTTGTTTTGACTTTGTCTAGTTGTTCTCGAGTCGTTGTTATGACTCATGGTGCTCGGGCCGTTTTGGAGGGGGCCGTTGTTAGGTCGTTTCATGGTAGTTTGTGGATATCTATTTCTAGGCCTTGGGAGTGATCAGTCCCTGGTGGTGGCCGCTTGCTCTTTTGGCCTTTTTTTTTGCGTTCCACGACGGCATTCTGTTGCGGACGATAAGGACATGAGAATTGGTGCAAGACTCCCCGTTGCTGCAGGAATGCATCGAGAGCAAGTTCTTTGGCATTATCCAACCTGAAACACTTAATTCTTTGGCCAAATTGAGTTTCAACCAGGGCAAAAAAATTCTTTAAGCAGTCTGTGGCCTCAGACTTGTGAGTTAGCATATAAATCCAGCAAAAACGAGATGCATCATCAACAATTGTCAAGAAGAAACGTTTTCCATTATAAGTTGGGATATGGTAAGGTCCCCAAACATCACAATGTATAAGGTCAAAAGCATTAGAGGACATGTTATTATGTGATTCGAAAGGAAGTCTTTTGAATTTCGCTAAGTGACAAACTTCACAAGTGTGATGGCCTGACTTATTTGGTAATTGCAAGATATTATCTAAATGCTGTAAAATACTAGAAGGAGCATGTCCTAAACGTGCATGCCATAATTGGGATTTGCACAAATTTATTTGATTAAAACTGGTATGAAAAGCCGGATTAGACTAAGTAGAGACATATGATGATGACTTGGTTGGGGTGTCAGCTCTCAGGATATAAAGTCCTTGCTGCAGGCTACCCTTCCCAATCCTCTTCGAACACTTGTTGTCCTGAATAATGAAGTGAGTGTATCCAATAGTCACAGTGAGTGAAGAATTGGAAAGTAAGGCGGACACTGATAGTAAATTGACTCGAAATTCAGGCACATAAAGCACATTGTAGAGTGTAATATTCTTATTGATGAAAACTGACCCTATGAAATTTGCAGAAAAGATGGCACCATTTGGTAAGGAAACTGAAAACTTTTTAGAGGTATAAATGGACTCAAAAAGTGATAAATCACAAGCAATATGTATAGTGGCTCCACTATCTAAGTGATGAACGGATTTTTGACGGTTTAGAAATTCACTAATGAAATCTCGTTGTAAAGTATAGTTTCTAAACCAAGCAATAATCCTTTCCTACAAAAAGTTGTTTGTCACTAGTACAAACCCCTAAAATTTATAAACCGAAGTATTGGACCTCGGGTCGTTCTCCCTAGGAATTACAATAAAGTGTCTTGTTATTGGTTATGAGTTATTTTGGGGTTTTGGATAAGAAGCATGAAAAGTAAATGGCAATGAAAATAAACTAACAACTATAAAAGGCTCTTGGCAAGGTATGAAAATTAGAAGTCCTATCCTAGTTATCCTTCTCAATTGTGATGAGAATTGTTCATTGCTACCACTTAGTTAACCCTTACTAATTAAAGGAAAGTCAAGTGGATGAATTAACTTGAGCCACAAGTCCTAGCCAACTCCCAAGGAAAGACTAGCTTTAGTGCACTCCAAACCAATTAGCAATCTCTCCAATTATCAATCAACAAAGGAATTAGATAACTCAAGTGTCACTAATTACTCTACCTAGGCCAAGAGGAACAAAATCTACACTAAAACTAAAAGAGACATTTCAACAAACACATAGAGTGCAATAGAAGTAAACATTATTAAATGCAAGAATTAAAGGAATCTACAACTACAAAGGCAAGAGATCAACAATAGAAAAGCAAAGAAGAACAATTATTATGAATTACCTCTTATTGAATTGGAAGAATGTAGAAGGAACAATACTAGATCTACAACAAAATATAAGAACAACATAAAGGAAATTACAACAAAAGAATAGAAGAAGATTGAATGTAGAAACAAAGAATTGAGAGATAGAAGTGGAAGAAAGCAAAGATTAAAGCCTAGATCTAAGAACTAAACCTAATCCTAATCCTAATTCTAGAGAGAAGAGAGAGCTTCTCTCTCTAGAAACTAACTCTAAACTAATCCTAATGAGTGTGTATGATTGGAATCCCCATTGCTCTTCAATCCTTGGCTTTAAATATCATGGCGCCAAAGTTGGTTGGGATTGGGCCCCACAACCCTTGAGAATTCGTTGGTCACGTTTTCATTAAAAAATCATAAACCAGCACCGACGCGTACGCGCACAGCACACGTACGCGTCCATGGGGTGATTCGCAGGTGTGCGCAAGCGCCAAGTGCGCGCGCGCGTCCATGGGCGAGTTCAACTTCTTTGACTTTTCATGATTTCTCCACTTTGCATGCTTTCCTCTTCACTCCTTTGATCCATTCCTAGCCTTTTCAATCTGAAATCACTAACAAACATATCAAAGTATCTAGTGGAATCAAAGGGAGATTAAAACCATCAAATTAAGGGTCTAAAAGCATGTTTTCACATTTAAGCACAAATAAGGAGACAATCACAAAACCATGCTATTTCATTGAATAAATGCGGGTAAAAGGTGATAAAATCTCTTAAAATCATACTCATGCATTTTCTTTTTCATTTCACAACACTTATGCATTGATTTTATTGGACCTTGCTTTGGGGCATTTTGTCCCCTTTTTATTATTTTTTTCTTCTTTTTTTTTCTTTTTCTATATTTTTTTCCATATTATTTTTCTTTTCTTTTTCTTTTGTTTTTCTTATTTTTTTTTCTTTTTATATACAAGAACCTCAATGCATAAGGTTTTACATTTGATCAATACATGAGTATGTACCCAATTCCCAATATTTCCAATAACATTACAAAACTACCCTTTTATTCACCCAATGTCCCAAGGTTCCCACACTTGAATGATACTCACACACACTAGCCTAAGCTAATCAAAGATCCAAATAAGGACAATTATTGTTTTTCGCTTCAAGGCTGGTAATGTGCTAAATTAAAGAATAAGTGGGTTAAGCGTAGGCTCAAATTTGGCTAACAAAGGAAGATAAAAGGTAAGGCCATTTGGGTAAGTGAGCTAATGAAATGATGGCCTCAATCATATAAATGCATGAATACACAAAATAATGGAAATAAATAATCAAACAAATCAAAGATTACAATCATAGAAAGAGACTAATGCACACAAGAAGGAAAAATAAGTGGTTATAAGATGTAACCACACCATTAGGCTCAAGACTCTCTTGCTTGTGTTCTTAGCTCAAAAAAACATGATCCACAATATTTATAATTCAAGCAAGTTCTATGAAAAATTTTCACTCAAATCAATTGAGGTGCCCTATAGATAGAAATCTTGAAAAATTTCATTATTTGAAAAATTTCATTATTTTGACTAAGCTTATTGTGTATACATATGCAAAAATAAGAAAATGAAAGTAAAAATCCTAAAAACCTAAAATGAAATGCAAAAGTGTTGGGATTAGAAATTTGTCACCCAAAATCGCCGACCGGTCGGACGACCTCCCCATACTTAAGAGTTTGCACCGTCCTCGGTGCACTCAAAGATGAGCAAGGGGGTACGGCGAGTCTCTGGATTGCTGCGTGTTCTTAGTCTCACTTCCATGTTTGCTTGTGGTGCATTTATCATGAAAAACAAAAATACAACACCATAAGATGAGAAGATATAAAAGCAAGGAAGCATACATTGTTGGAATGAGGTAAATCACTAGAATTGAGTGAGTGAATTAGTGTGACATTAAGAAATATTAGGTGCGTGAATTCTAAATTGCACGGTTTAGAAGACACATTAGTATAAAGAGCTATGTCACAAAAGAAGCATGCACGTCACTTATCCTAGTGTGCTTGAGATGCTTTAAGTAAGCTTGTAAGGTAAGACAAGCATTAGAGAAGCATGAAAGCATTCAAGTCAAACATATGGATGGATATAATCATGAAACACAATGCATTAAGATAAATGCACAACATCATCCATCAAGAGGTTGCCTAATCGAGGGGAAAGGATCCAAATCACATGATGGCTAGCTACAACATGCAATTCAAAAGAGTTATAAGCTCGAAGACAATTCTCATCACTTGGTATTTTTCAAAAGGTAAGCATGAAGAACTCAAAACCAAGTAACAAAATATAACCTCAATCATAG
>NC_029786.2:11064469-11068072 GCF_000816755.2 Arachis ipaensis
TAAATGCACAACATCATCCATCAAGAGGTTGCCTAATCGAGGGGAAAGGATCCAAATCACATGATGGCTAGCTACAACATGCAATTCAAAAGAGTTATAAGCTCGAAGACAATTCTCATCACTTGGTATTTTTCAAAAGGTAAGCATGAAGAACTCAAAACCAAGTAACAAAATATAACCTCAATCATAGAATCCAACAAAGATTATCTAAAAACATTCATGCTAAAATAGCATTTAGGCAATAAGGGATATAGCAATGTATAGTAAACAAAGTCAATACTCCAACACTTATGATGAAAAGAGAGAAAATAAAATGAAAACTAAACTAAAACTAACTAATCAACTAACTAACTAACTAACAACCAACTAAAATAAATGGTTATCGATGGTGTTTGGAAGTGTTGGATGAGGGGTAGTAGGAGGGAAGAAGAAAGGAGAAGGAAAGAAATAGAAAGAGGAGAAGAAAAGAAGTGGATGGGAGAAAGGGTATCCACGCGAACGCGCACATGGCGCGGGCGCGCGGGTGGTGGAATAGAGAGAGAGGCGCAGACGCGTACTCTGCGCTCACGCGTAGATGGGGATGTGGGCATGGGCGCGGACGCGTACCTTGCGCGTCTGCATGGATGGCTAGCCAGGCCGACGGCCTACTGTTGGCCCAGAGTTGGCACAACTCTCTGGTAAAAGTACCAGAAGTGCAAGTGGCCTAATCGACGCGCGCGCGGCATGTGTGCTTGCGCGTGTGTTGCGAATTCAGCATGATGGGCGCGGACGCGCGGATGGTGTTGGGCCGGGGGCTCAACATTCGCACAGTGAAGGCCTAACTCTCGGGTTTGCTAGCTGGGAGTGGAACTTCTGCATCTACGCGCGCGCGCCATGTACGCGGACGTGTAAATGGTCGAAAATGCTTGAGGTGCGCGTACGCGCCATGTACGCGTACGCGTGAATGGTGCTTTGTTTTTTTTCAAAATTTTTTCTATGTTTTTGCGCCATTCTAAGCTTCCAAACATCTACCAAAACACCTTAAAACCTTATTTAACACATTAGACTACCAATTAAACTCTACCAACTAATCTAAACATGAAATTAAACTAATTTTGTCAATATTTACAAAAGAGAAAATGAAAAGATTTTACCATGGTGGGGTGCCTCCCACCTAGCACTTTTGTTTATTGTCCTTAAGTTGGACTTATGGGGAGCTCCTCATCAAGGTGGCTTGTGCTTGTACTCATCTTGGAACTCCCACCAATGCTTGGTTCTCCATTGTGCCCCAAGATTCTTCATGGATTGAGCCAAGTCTTGATGGAGTTCTTCACAAGCTTGGGGCTCCCAAAGTTGATCCTCTTCTTGTAATCCGGGATCCCACACTTTGTTTTCACACTCGTCTTGAGGTTGATCATCATTATTAGTCCAACCGGGTGGTGAGTAAGGTGAATTCTCTATATAGTGGCCAACAATCCTCCTAGACCCATCTATTTGAGCACTACTCCAACCTTTATATCTCATGTTTGATGCATCAACCATAATGAGCCTTGATGTGCAACGCCAACCACGAAACATCTTTCGCTTACGCTTCATCCCACAAAGGATCCTAAGTTGACCATCCGTTTCAAGCAAGCCATACTCAAGTGGGACAATAAAGCTAATAGAAATGAATTTTACCCACTCAAGTGAAGGAGTAGATGGCCACCTAGGAAAAGATGCTTCCAAAGATCTTGACAAAGCATAACCAACCCCCGTTCTTCTATTTCTAGGGACTTCCACCTCTTCACAAGATTTCTCTAATTCAATCCTTTGTTCATTAATAATCAAACTATCTAAGCCTTTTCCCTTAATCAAACTATAATTAGGAGGGTGAAAGGAGTTTACCTCCGCAATATTTTCAAATGCACCGGGAGAAGGTTCTTCAAGTTCAAAGGATTCTCTACCACTAGGACTTGATGCTTGCTCTTCATTGCCATGGGAAGTCAGTTCTTGCTCTATCCCATCCAAGTCTTCATATGGAATATGCCTTGGAAGGTGTGCACTTTCCTCCCTAGCATCAATTTCAATCATCTTGGAGGGGTTTTCTTCAACTCTATGTTTCCATGGAAGCTCCGCATCTCCTAAGTCTTCTACCACTTCTTCCTTGTCTTCAACAATTAAAGCTTCCTCCAATTGTTCCAATACAAAGCAACTTCGTTCATTTCCCACCGGAGTTTCCAATCTCTCCTTCATGCTATGTTCTTCATTTGATTCTCCACATGTAGCCATGGGAGTTCCTTGAGTGTTCAAGCATTGGGAGGCTAATTGATTTGTTACTGCATCCAAGGCGGCCATGAAATTTTGCACATCCCTTTTCATCTCTTCTTGCCCTTGAACAAGAACACCAAGGGTTTCATCCCTTAGAGATTGGGGTGGGTGGAAGGTTTCATTAAATTGGGGGGAGGGTTCATAGTAGGAAGGTGATTCTTCTTGGTAGAGTTGTGGTGGTTCAATATTCTCCCCTCTTTCCACTTGTTGCACAACCCACTCCATGGTTGCTTGAAATTGATCCAATGCTTCCTTGAGACGATCCCTTGACTCTTGTTCCGCTTGGATATCATGATAGGGATCATATGGGTCTTGGATCGATGGACATGAATATTCTTCCATGTGAGGTTGTGGTGGAAGGTAGAATTCCTCTTGTGGTTGAAAATTTTCATATATTGGAGGTGGTTCATCTTGGTAATAATGTGGAGGAGGTGGCTCTTGAAAATATTGATGTTGGAATGGTGGTGGCTCTATATGTGGTTCATATGGCTCATATGGTTGTTGGTAGGATGGATATGGATTAGGGTCATATGAAGATGGTTGGTAAGAAGGGGCTTGTGAGTATGGTTGGGAGTTATGTTGAGGGTATGGATCATAGGCATATGGTGGTGGTTCTTGAAAATCACAAGGAGATTCACCATAGCCATTTGATTGATATGCATCAAAGAATGGCTCTTCCTCATAGTGCATTGGTGGGGGTTGTTGCCATGAGGATTGATCATAAGCATATGGCTCTTCCCACCTTTGATTGTCCCATCCTTGATACACATCTCCATTATAGTCCTCATCACCTACAACATAATTGTAACTACACTCATAGCCAAAATGAGAATTCATAATGGAAAGAGAAAACAAAAATCAAAAGATAATGGAAAATAAGAGAAATAAAATTCTACAACTAGCAACTAAAGCAAAAAGCAAGATATTCACACTATTCACATATGTACAATAACCAATAACATAACACCATTGCAATTCCCCGGCAACGGCGCCATTTTGATGAACGGATTTTTGACGGTTTAGAAATTCACTAATGAAATCTCGTTGTAAAGTATATTTTCTAAACCAAGCAATAATCCTTTCATACAAAAAGTTGTTTGTCACTAGTACAAACCCCTAAAATTTATAAACCGAAATATTGGACCTCGGGTCGTTCTCCCTAGGAATTACAATAAAGTGTCTTGTTATTGGTTATGAGTTATTTTGGGGTTTTGGATAAGAAGCATGAAAAGTAAATGGCAATGAAAATAAACTAACAACTATAAAAGGCTCTTGGTAAGGTATGAAAATTAGAAGTCCTATCCTAGTTATCCT
>NC_029786.2:11068217-11092389 GCF_000816755.2 Arachis ipaensis
TTCTCTCTCTAGAAACTAACTCTAAACTAATCCTAATGAGTGTGTATGATTGGAATCCCCATTGCTCTTCAATCCTTGGCTTTAAATAGCATCTTTGGCGCCAAAGTTGGTTGGGATTGGGCCCCACAACCCTTTAGAATTCGTTGGTCACGTTTTTATTAAAAAATCATAAACCAGCACCGACGCGTATGCGCACAGCACGCGTACGCGTCCATGGGGTGATTCGCAGGTGCGCGCAAGCGCCAGGTGCGCGCGCGCGTCCATGGGCGAGTTCAACTTCTTTGACTTTTCATGATTTCTCCACTTTGCATGCTTTCCTCTTCACTCCTTTGATCCATTCCTAGCCTTTTCAATCTAAAATCACTAACAAACATATCAAGGTATCTAGTGGAATCAAAGGGAGATTAAAACCATCAAATTAAGGGTCTAAAAGCATGTTTTCACATCTAAGCACAAATAAGGAGACAATCACAAAACCATGCTATTTCATTGAATAAATGCGGGTAAAAGGTGATAAAATCTCTTAAAATCAATACAGGATAAACCGTCAAAACGAGGTTTATCACTAAGATCCAAGCATTATTGGGTAATTTTGACCTTATCATGGATGTGTTGAGAACAATACCTGGTGGGGTTGCGACACCTGTGGATTCAGGAGTTGGGGTTTCCTGAATTTGGTGATGATTGAGTAAGGACAAGAGTTGTTGAACTTGAGCAAAGGTCAGGTTGGGAGGGGCAGGTGCTGATGGTTCCAAATTGACAGAAACATTGTGTACGGATGGCCTCGTGCCTCTCCCTTTGCCAAAATTTGGTGGGAACCCGTGGAGCTTGTAGCACTTATCAATGGTATGCCCAAGAAGGCCACAATGGGAGCAGAGAGGACGATCTTTCTTGAAGGTGCCTCGGCCACGACCTTGAGGCTGAGTGGCATGAGGATTGCAGGCGAGGAAAGCCACCTGAGGTTGTGGCAGTGAATTCAAGGAAGCTCCTAATGCTCGATGTTTCTCTTCTTGAGTCACCAAAGATAGCACCTTGTTAATCGCAGGGAGAGGTTCCATGAGTAGAATTTGGCCCCAAATTTGAGACTAAGACTCATCTAGTCCCATCAAGAAGCAATGGACGTATTCTGCTTGAAGAAATTCTTGCATAGCTTGAGCATCACCACAGTTGCATTGTACGGGTCTGTAGGAGTTCAATTCCTCCCAAAGAACTTTGATCTTGGTAAAGTATTGTGAGATGGTCATCGTGCCTTGGCGGAGGTTCATCAAATCACGTTTTAACTCAAAAACGCGAGGGCCATTGCCATGCTGGAATCTCTCTTTCAAATCATTCCAAAGTTCAGCAGCCGAATTTGTATACACTAGTGAAGTGGCTATCTCTTTTGAAACAGAATTTAGAATCCAAGTGCTCATTACATCATTGACACACTGCCAGTTTTCAAATTTCTCTGGTTCAGTGGTAGGATCAGGTTGAGGAACAGAACCTGTGATAAAAACACCATATCTAAATGACTATGTGTACCATACCTCAACACCATATCCTCTCACTAACCCCCTTAGTACTCACAAGCTCAGCTCCAAATATCACAACTCCATTGCTCAGTTGGACATCATTCCTGAACCTCAATTCTATCACCAAGCTGTAAAGTTCAAAGAGTGGCGGCAGCCCATGCAAGAAGAGCTAGATGCTCTCGAAGCCAATAACACTTGGGTTTTGGTTGAATTACCCAAAGCCAAACGTGCAATCGGGTGCCGGTGGGTGTACAAAGCCAAATTAAAGGCTGATGATACATTGGAGCGCTATAAGGCACGCCTCGTTGCCAAAGGCTACACTCAACAAGCCGGGATCGACTTTCGGGATACCTTTAGCTCGGTCGCAAAAATCACCACAGTCAGGACTCTCCTCACCATTGCTGCTGTCAAGAATTGGAGTCTTCTCCAATTAGATATCAACAATGCATTTCTCAACGGCGAATTAGATGAAGAAGTTTACATGGAGTTACCCTTGGGCCATCCTCAACGGAAAGGGGGATTAGTTTGCAAGCTCACAAGGTCTTTGTATGGTCTGAGGCAAGCTTCACGGCAATGGTTTACCAAATTCTGTAACACTCTCCTCAGCCACGGATTCACACAATGCAAACAGGATTACTCTCTATTTGCTTTGGGTGAAGGCGATGCGACTACTTTCCTCATTGTTTATGTAGATGATATCATCATTGCTGCCCCCAAGCAAGAGATGGTTGACAACGTTAAACTGAAACTCCAATCAATTTTCAAGCTCAAAATCTTGGGTGACCTCAAGTTTTTTCTGGGTTTAGAACTTGCACATTCTAAAGCTGGCATCACGCTTACTCAAAGAAAGTATGCATTGTCGTTATTGGAAGAGACAGGTTACTTAGGATGTAAGCCTGCTACCACGCCTATGGATGCAAATCTGAAACTTCGAGCTGGTGAAGGCGACCCCGTTCCTGACCCATCCCACTATAGAAGACTGATTGGCCGCCTCATGTATTTAACGATTTCCATACCAGACATTACCTTCGCAGTAGTGAAATTGGCCCAGTTTATGTCCGATCCGCGCCTTCCCCATTTGAATGCCATTCATCAGATCCTTCGTTACTTGAAAGCTGCACCGGGACAAGGGCTCCCTTTCTCCTCTAAGTCCAAATTTAATCTCACTATGTACACTGATGCGGATTGGGGTGGCTGTTTAGATACGAGGCGATCCACCACTGGGTATTGCACCTTTTTGGGTGATTCTCTGATATCGTGGAAGAGTAAGAAACAAGATGTGGTTTCCAGAAGCTCGACCGAGGCTGAATATCGGGCGTTGGCAAATGTTGCCTGTGAGCTACTTTCGCTCGTTGCCTTGCTAAAATTCATGCACGTTGAGGTCCACTCAGCCATGGTTTTTTGCGACAACATATCGGCTATTCAGATGTCTACCAATCCAACGTTACATGAAAGGTCCAAACATATCGAGATTGACTGCCACTTTATTCGAGAGAAAGTTGCTTCTGGAATTATCAAGCTGGTGCATGTTCCAAGCAAGCATCAACTTGCAGATATTCTCACCAAAGCACTCTCTGCTCCTCAGTTTCAGTTTCTCATGGCCAAGTTAGGAACATACAACATGTATGCTCCAACTTGAGGGGGGCTATTGGATATATGATTAGTAGCATAAGTTAAAGTTAGTTAGAAATTAAATTAGCTGTACCAGTTAGTTAGAATTGGGACTCAATTAGCCACAGGCTTGGTTAACTTCATTATGGTGCATGTATATAAACCCTCAATTGAGAAATTCAATAACAGATTTCACTTTTCTCTTCTTTCTGTTCAATAGAGAGGTTGGATCTTTTAATTAAGTCCTTGTACCAAAAATTTTTTTTAATTGAGTCTTTATATTTTTTTTTTCATTTGGATTTTTGTACCAATTTTTTATTTTAAATTGGATCTCTATACAATTAAACCAATTACTGTTAAAAAGGACTTAATTGAAAAAAAATTTGGTTCAGGGACCAAATTAAAAGGAAAAAAAGTATAGAGATCTAATTAAAAATTTTACAAAATTATAAGGACTAACAGAGTAATTAAACCTAAAAAACATAATAGTTCAACTAGCTATCTTTTAAAAATGGTCTTTTATTCAGCTTCAGCTTTTTATTACAATATTTAAAAAAAATTAAAACAAATACATCTAAATAGATTTAGTATTTTTTTAAAATTAAATATACATCCAAAATATAAATTAAATAAAACTAAAATTTAAAATTTAAATTTTAAATTTCTGTTTCAGATTTAATATATTTAATTATTAATATATTATTTGGATGTGTTTCAAAAATAATTTTTTTGTATATAACTTAATAATTTTAGATGTGTTATAATTGAAAAGAAAAATAATTTTTATGAACATACATTTTAATAATTTTAAAAACATTAATGTTCAAATGAGTAATGAAAAAATTTAACTAACAAAAAAAATAAGAAATATTAGATGCATTTTTATTGAGTAAGATATAAAAAAATTAATTTTGTTTTTAACGTTTAAATTTAAATTTTAGATTTATGATTTTGGATGTGTTTTAAAAATATTTTGTATATAACTTAATAATTTTAGATATGTTATAATTAAAAAAAATAATTTTTATGAACATATATTTTAATAATTTTAAAAACATTAATGTTCAAATATATAAGTAATAAAAAAATCCAACTAATAATAAAAAAATAAAAAATATTAGATGAGTTTTTATCAAATAAGATATAAAAAATTAATTTTATTTTTAACGTTTATATTTAAATTTTAGATTTATGATTTTGGATGTGTTTCAAAAATATTTTGTATATAACTTAATAATTGTATATGTGCTATAATAAAAAAAAATTATGAAGATAAATTTTAATAATTTTAAAAACGTTAATGTTCAAATATATAAGTAATGAAAAAATCCAACTAATAATAAAAATATAAAAGAATATTAGATGAGTTTTTATCGAATAAGATATTAAAAAAATTATTTTTATTTTTAATGTTTAAATTTAAATTTTAGATTTATGATTTTGGATGTGTTTCAAAAATATTTTGTATATAACTTAATAATAGATGATGTGTTATAATTGAAAAAAATAATTTTTATGAACATACATTTTAATAATTTTAAAAACATTAATATTCAAATGAGTAATGAAAAAATTCAACTAATAATAAAAAGATAAGAAATATTAGATGCATTTTTATCGAATAAGATATTAAAAAAATTAATTTTTTTAACGTTTAAATTTAAATTTTAAATTTATGATTTTGGATGTATTTTAAAAATATTTTGTATATAACGTAATACTTTTATGTGTGTTATAATTAAAAAGAAAAACCAAATTTATGAACATAAATTTTAATAATTTTAAAAACGTTAATGTTCAAATATATAAGTAATGAAAAATCCAACTAATAATAAAACAGTAAAAAATATTAGATGAATTTTTATCAAATAAGATATTTAAAAAATTAATTTTTTTTTTTTGAAACAAAGGAAGCTCAACACATTAAAGTGGAGCAAATAAAAGAAAGAAGAAGACACATAACCAGCTACCAACAAATAAACCAACCCCTACTATCCCCAGTACTCTCATCCTCCCCCAGGATCACCACCACTCCATTCCGTGTAGCTCATCAACGTCCTTGTGTGTATGACCTCCAGGCTTGCTCTTGCATTCTTGAAGATTCGTGCATTCCGTTCCAACCAGATGTTTCAAATCACTGCAAAGAACACTGACATCCACATCTTCTTCCCCTGTTGTCTATTATGCATTCCATGCCAACTCTCAAACATTTCTTTAACAGTTCCGGGAATCACCCACTCCCTTCCTAGTAACCTCAGCCACTTGCACCACACCTGCCATGTTACCTCACACCTAAGGAATAAATGCTCAGCAGATTCTAATTCCTTGGTACACAGTACACACATACTATCCCCCAGAATGTTGACTCCTAGTTTAGTCAGCCGCTCCTTGGTGTTAACTCTACCCACTAGCACAAACCACCCAAAGAGCTCAATTCTTGGAGGGACGAAACCTTTCCAAATGGAACTCGTGAAGCTATAACTCGTTATCTCAGCTGATAATGTCTCCGCTTGTATAGCCTGGATCACAGAACTAGTAGAGAAAATACCTTCATTTTCAAACTTCCACACCACATTGTCCTCCCTACCTGATGACAACCTCACTGGCCTTAACCTCTCATGCAGTTGATTGACAAGCTCCAGCTCCCATTGGAACAGCGCCCTCCTCCATTGAAAATTCCAAATCCAATCAAGCCCATCCCAAAAACCACACTCCCCGATGACAAGTCCTTGCTGACTGGAAATAGAGTAGAGTCTCGGATAACTTCCTTTCAGAGTACCACCTTGAACCCAGTTATCTTCCCAAAATTGAGTCTGCATACCATTGCCTACTTCCATTGCCAGTCCACTTACCACTTTATCACGAATCCGCGGTTCTTTTATATTCAGCTGACATATGTCCTTCCAAGGGCCACCCTTTACTGGTAAAGGCTGAGTTGCTAACATGACATCCGGGTTCAACTTATTAAACGAACACACAATCTTCTTCCACAGCGGGCAATCCTCCTTTGAAAACCTCCACCACCACTTAAACAGAAGCGCTGTGTTTCTCAGCACTGCATCACCAACCCCCAATCCCCCAACCTTTTTTGGAGCCTGAACTATCTCCCACTTTACCATAGGTATACCATAGTTCCCGTTCTCCCTGCACCACATAAAGTTCCGTTGTAAAGCAATCAGCTTGTCCGCTACCGCCTTCGGCATCTTGTATAGACTAAGGTAGTAGATGGGGAGACTATTCAGCACCGATTTGATAAGGACCAGCTTACCTGATTTATTCAAAACCTTGGCTTTCCACAAACTCAGCTTCTGTTCCACCTTATCAATGATTGGTTTCCAAGTCTTCACCAAGCGCGGATTCGCACCTAGAGAAACTCCCAAGTATCTAACCGGTAGAGAAGCTTGTTGGCATCCCAGCAGTCCACATGCCTGATCAATCCATCCTTGCTCACAGTTCACCGATATCAGATTCGATTTATCAAAGTTAATGCTCAGCCCAGACATCAACTCAAAGCACCGTAACAGTCTCTTATAGTTTACAATTGTTTCAGTCTCCAGCGGGCAGAATAAAATAGTGTCATCTGCAAATTGTAGGTGCGACAGTTCAATAAGATCTCCCCCTACCAGCAGTGGAGCAATGCGGCCATTCCTCACAGCCTCCCCCAACATCCTATGCAACACATCTACAACTAATACGAATAGCAATGGAGAAAGTGGGTCCCCTTGTCTTAGTCCCCTCTCCATCTTGAATGGCTTGGAAAGTGCCCCGTTTACCAAGACTGCCATGGTGGCCGTAGTAACACACTCCTTCACCCAGCTCCTCCATTTTTGGCCGAAGCCCATTTTCTGTAGCACAATGTCAACAAAATCCCATCTCACTCTGTCATAGGCCTTCTGAAAATCCAGTTTGATAATGACTGCTGACTTTTTCCGAGTCTTCAGCCAATGAACCGTCTCGCAGGCTATGAGTGCACCATCATGAATTTTTCTTCCCTTTACAAATGCAGTCTGAGTCTCTCCAACCAGTCCCGACATCACAGTCTGCTATTTCTTCATTTTGTGCTTGCAAAATCGCCATAATATCTTCTTCCTCATCGCATAAAACCGCTCCTGATTCCACAGCCAATGCCCAGGTTGCTTGATTCTCCTTGCGCTGCTCTTCCTGTGTCCCCTCGCCATCTAAATGGCTAACTGTGCCCAGCCTAGCCCCTGCTCCTGCCCCCCGGGCATTGCCACAGGCAGCCACCTCCGGGACGTCCCTCACTGCGTTTCCCTGTGCTCCCGAGGTACCATCCTTCCCCATTAGGCAGCTCAATCTCGCTTGGGATCCCTCATCGTGCAAGCCGGCCTCACTTATCCCTTCCTGCGCCCCTTGCTCCTGCCGGTGGACTGCCGCCCTGATTCCCGTCCCCTCCTGCGCAACCCTTCCCCCATCAAGCTCAACTCCCACCCCATCGATCGGTCCTCCGCCCCCCACCATCTCCTCTAGTTCCGGGTTCTTATCCACCGACGGACCCCCGAGTTTAAGCGGCAACCCTCTCGCCTCAGGATCCTTCTCCGCTGGTGAGCACCCCAGCCCTCGCAAACCTTCCATCGGCGCCGCTTCAAACAGCTCCCGTGGATCCCTCCGGATCCTCAGGCCGCCCGACCCGTCGTGGCCTCCAATGGAAAGAGAACCATATGCCGTTTCAGTTAGGAGGCCATCCTGGCCCAGCCCAACAACAGGCTCCCTCTCAATACTCATGTCCCTTACGGTCAGCCTCCCCCCTCCGTTCTTAGTTGGTGTTGGGCCAATTGAATGCGAGCCCATACTGTTACAATACTCCAACCGTGTCCCAGCTTGGTCCCAATCCGGATGGGCCTCTTTAGTCATACCAAATGGATCAGCCCACTTTGCATGAACTCCTCCCACCCCTCCCCATACTTGCGTGACTGTATTCTCCGACTCCCCCTCATAAACTATCTCAAATCCCTTCAGACCCGCTATTTCACCGTCCTTGGTACTAGCAGTATCCGGTACAACCGTATCCTTTTTGAATTTCAAAAAGGCAACGTCCACATCATTCAATAACACATCAGAGATTACTATTCTGTCCTCACCGTGCTCAGCCTCCGTAGGCCTACCAGTAACCAGTTCCGCCGCCGGGTCCCACCTACCCTCCCCCTTCTTCATGGCCGTGCCAGCGGTGCCAGAAACTTCATTCTCCGCATAGACACTTCTGCTTCTCCCCATGCTGACCGCACCGCCCTCCTGTGGTTCTACCTCCTTCACAAAGATCTCAAACACCGTCTTCCCAACAACAATTTGCATCCATTCTCGGATTACATCGAATACCCCCGTCTCAACTTGAATCCTCCCTGCTTCAAACGATGCTCCTTCCCCCGTCATTACATCACACTGGACCACGTTGCCCCACTGCCCTCCTATTCTCTTGAACGTTTCCGGCGCCCATGCATGTAAAGGAATTCCGTAGCACTCCAGCCACGCTCGTCGAGTAATACACCATTCCGATTCCTCCCAACGCGAGATCCTATGGAATACTTGCAACAAATTATCCATCTTGAATGTAAACACTCCCTCCGCATGCTGCACAGTATCAAATATTACCAGCACTTTGCACGGCCCGATCTCCCTAACATCCACAATGTTGGGCAAATTTTTAGACACCACCGTCTTCACTGATCTGAGGTCCACTGGGTGTAAAGTGTGCCCCACTAAACTCCTCGCCAACCATTCCATATTTGCTTCAACTACCGGCACATCAATTCTTTTCACAGGTCCACTCCTCTCTGTGGCATTCTTATGGTCTCGCATGGCTGTTCCTTCATAGCTTTGGCCGCAGCCACCCCATTCCCCTGATGAGAATCCACTGCTTCACCGCCAATGGGACTTGTTATTTCCTTCCGCACTGTGCCACCCATCTGAAACTGTCTTCGATACTTAGCTTCCCCGACGGTAATTACCTTCTCCCGTAATCTCCACTGGTTCATTTCTGCAATCGCCTTGAGAGCGCCCCCTTTTGTCGTGTATAGATCACACCACGCTTTCGTTTCCGGCCAAGATATATGTCGTTAATTCTTCCCGTCCAACAAAATAAGTGATACAACTCCCTCCTTGAGATATTAGCCGGTAGATTATCCACAAACACAGAGAATGAATCATTTTCCAAACGATGATATGCCTCCCGATTCCAAATTCTAGGATCCTTTAGTGTTAACTGTACTCCTCTCGTACTACCCCCTGGAGTACTCACCTCTCACAGCCCCTCTGCCTCCCATTTTCACCTCTCACAGCCTCTCTACAAATAAAGATAAAGATAGTACTCTATCTCTTCTAACCATTAAAAAATTAATTTTTATTTTGGCAACATCTTTTTTTTCTTTTGCATAGTCATTAATTTGTTTTTTTCTGAATCATTTATAATCAAATTCGCAAACTAAATATTTAGAGGACTAGGTGATTAAGTCACTCACATATACTTTTATTTTCGTACTTCAAAATGTGAAAATATTAAAAATAAAAAATATAACTAATAAATAATCAATAATCAATCAATTGGATGATAGCATTTTTTTAATAATTATATCCAATTAATCTTACCGATATACTCATCTCTATTATTTGCTAGCAGTATATTGGTGGCAGTATATTTGTAACTCATATGATCTTATTCAACAATCACAATTTTTTAAAAAGAAAATATACATGTCATAGTTACTATAGCCATATGCTTTTTACAGGTAAAGGCATACACAACAATTTTTATAGTAACATAAGGTCAAAGTTATGCATTAAAATGGTGTTATGTAGAAATAAGAAATATATCTACATGCCATTTTTAACTCGGTTCTTATTAGAACACAAACCACGCACTCCTTCAATATTGTAAAATTATTACAATCTACTTTGTTCTTTCATACATAAAAGTACAGTAATGCTCTCAATAACTTAACCACACACACCTTATATCTTGTATAAAAATCCAAAATATAATTTATTCATAAAACACACTTAGCTTACAGCTTTGTCACTTAAAAGTTAAAAAGGAATCATACACTTCTTCCTGCATAATAATACAGGGGATTTATTTATATCATGCACAACACACCACACTCAAACAGAAATGAATATTTGTTGTTTTGATGGGATCTACTTATATCCTCCTCCTGCATTTGGTGTCCCATAGAATCTAGAAAATAAATTTCACAAAAAATTGTGTTAGATAATATTGACTAAAGTTAAAAAAGTTATAAGATTGAAAAAAGCAACATTCTTTATGATTTGAGTTGAATGATTGTTACCCAAACTTATTATAGTAAGACTTTCCCGTAGCAAAAAGAAATATGTAACTGCGTCAAATTAACTTGTGTTTTTTTCTAGCTAATTGGTTACTTGGCCTAATAATTTTAGTTATCAATTTGTCATAATCATGAGATTGTATCCATAAACAATGAAACCATAACCCTTTCCAACTTTATTTATTTTTTAAAATAAAAAAATCTTACTAACCATCCTTATTTATTCGTCCATTACTCCTTGATTAGACTGCTAGTTTTGCAAGGCTAACTGGTAACAAATGCATGCATTGAAAATAAGCTTCTTTCAGCAAACAACAAATTTCCTGCAAGAATTTGTATACAAGGGCTAGTTAACTCAAAACAAATTAACTGTACTGTTCTTTTTTAAATTCTCAAAAATATTATATAACCGAATATGGAGGAAGCAAATTAAATGACATTTCAAAACAGAAACTTCCTCCATTGTTTTGGTGGAGTGTATAACATGAAAAGTCAGAGAAGATGCAAATTGAGCAGATAGAGAATAACTTACATGTTAAATTATGATTGTACTAATTAACTCATCAATGCTGCTTTATTCGATCGATTCTCAAATTGTTGACTAACTGTAGCGTTTAGACGATTCTTTTTTGAGCAATGAACTCCATCTATCTCCACCTTCCATAATTTACGTACTTCCACGTGACCGTGTGAAAAAGTTTTCATGCTCTCGCATTGACTGATGCAAACTTCAAACCCATACCTAGGGAAATTCAAAGTTGATGAGTTTCCGGTGAAAAAACTTTCAAGTTTTGGCAATTCACTAAGAGTCAGATATTTGAGGTATGAGAATGTGAGATCTTCATGTTGTTTGTTTGCCTCTTGTGTTGCCAAAACTATTGTTTCCAATGACTCACATTTGGAGATCTTCATCTCATTCAAATTTTTCAAGCTTTTGGCAGTTGAGAATGTGAACATGTACTCCAATCTGTTGCATTCAGTAACCTCGACTTCTTCCAAAGATGGGAAATTCAAAGTTGACTTTCCAGTGTAAAAGTTCTCAAGTTTTGGTATTTGGCTAAGAGACAGTTTCTCAAGCTTTTTGAATATGATGACATCATGATCATCATCATGTGGTTGATAATCCACCATTAAACTTTCGAGTGCTTCACAGTTGGATATGTGCAACTCTTCAAGTTGAACAAGACATTTGGTGGTTGAAGAAGTGAACAAATACTTCAAAGATGCACAACCTTCAACTTTGAGCCATGTGAGATTAGAGGAGGCCACCCAGGTGTGCTGTAACCCAATGGATTCAAGCTTGTGCAGATTCCTCAACTCCAATTCTCGAACAAGCAGCTGTGAATGAATAATCTCAGGCTTTTGTAAGGGGAATATCTCTTTGAAAGCACTGTCGGCCACCCCAAGCATTTGAATATTGGGAAGTGGCACCTTCTTTGGGAAGAAATTAAAGGCAGATGCGGCATCTGAGTCATCAATATCATTAAAGCCCTGCAATCTCAGATATTGTATGTTTTCGGGATCCAAATGAAGCATTCCTTTGTCAAGCATCATCACACCTTCCATGTCTATTGATACTCTCTCTAACTGAGGGTTAACAACCTGCTCCATGGGATTCAAAGTTAACAAGAAGGACAACACATCTTTGGCTCATTATGAATGATTTAAAGACATGGATTGGTGCGCGACAGATATATTAAGTTATTAACAAACAAAATAAGAATGAGCTGCTTATTGTGATAAATAAAATGCAGTTTCTTCAAAAGTACATATTCTACGGAGAAATAAGCATATCATATATAAAGCTAACAAGATTAGAAAGTTATAAATATTTTTAAGGCAGGAGCTTTCGTACCTTTGCAGTGGAATCTGTTACAAATTTACAATGAGAAATATCAAATTCTCTTAACTCGGGCAAATTTAGAATTTCCATTCCAGTACAAATGTATGTAAGATTTGGCAAATTGTGCAGAGTCAATATGATTAGGTTAGGGAACATAGCAAGCTCCTTATTTGTTTCTTCATTGTCTGCTTCATTTTTTATAACAATTTCAACCAATTCCTCACAGTTTTTCACATCTATCTTTATCATGTTAGACATGGGTAATGATGCTGGCAACAAGCTTGTGAGGCTTTCACATCTATTCACAACCACTTCCTCCAGACATGGAAAGCTGAGACTACTTCTTTTAGGATTCTTATTCCAAATATGACTTAGAGTTGGCAGATCCTCCAAAGTCAATTTCTTTAAAGGAATATCTATTTGTGTATCTTTGACTTTAAATATGGCCTCAACAGAAATTATGTCTGTATCTTTCACATCAAATATTGTCTCAAAGGAACCACAAGTCCCAACCACCAACTCTTCCAATTTATGAAGGGAATGTAGCATATGCCATGGTAGTAATGCATTTGATAATGAAAATTCAGAGTCTTCCATTCCATGATAAATGTAACTCAGATTTGGCAAATTCCACAGCTTCAGGCAAGACAGCTTGGAGAAGATACTAACCTGTTTATCTGCATCTTCTTCTTTAACTAGTTCATCTCTTGTGACAATTTCAATCAACTTCGCACAATTTTTCACTTCTAACCTCTGTATGTTAACTGATTCTAGGAACAAGGATCTTAAGCTTGCACATTCATCAACAATAACCTCCTCCAATTTTGGAAGACTGAGCTTTCCTTTCCAAACATGGTTTAAAGTTGGAAGTTTCTTCAAAGTCAATTTCTTCAAAGGAATAACAGTAATCATATTTGTATCTTCTTCATTTGTTGGTGCATCTTTCACATCAAATATAGTCTCCAAAGAACCACATTTTCCAACCACCAACTCTTGTAATTTATGAAGGGAAGGTAGCAAATGCGATAGTAGTAATGGACACTCCAAATTTGGCAAATTCCACAGCTTCAGAGAAGATAGCGTGGAGAAGATGCTAACCTGTTTGGCTACATGATCTCCGGCAACAATTTCAACTAACTCTGCACAATTTTTCACTTCTAACCATTGTATGTTACCCTTGTCAACTGATTCTGGAAACACCGATTTTATACTTGCACATTCATCAACAATAACCTGCATTAAATCTGGAAGACTGAGCTTTCCTTCAGGATCCTTATTCCAAACATTCTCTTTGACTTCAAATATGGCCTCAACAGAATTGCATCTGCGCACCTTCAACACTCGTAATGTACTGAGGAAGGGAAGTAAATGAGAAGGTAGTATTGCGGTTGTAAAGAATTCACCACACCCTTCCACCGCTAGACTTTCTAAATTGAAACCAGGAAAGTAGGACTCATCTAGGATATGCATTTTATCAAGCCATAAATCTTTTAGCTTTGGGTGATCGCCAAGATCAAGAGATTCCTGAGTTTTGTTATGTCAGAAAAATAGATAGAATAAAAAGATTAATTAAAACTTTAAAGTAACATTTCAAATTTCTTATCAGAAATAATAACAATAATAGTGAATATAATTAATTACAAAAAAAATAATAAATAGATTCTGAGTTTTTTATTGGAAAGGCGACTAAACGTCTTCTCAAATTTAACGAACAACATATAAATTTCTTTGTCGATAGTTTGAAATTGGTATAAAAAATCTATGTATCACTTGTCTATAAAGATTTAGATATGGTTAACATAATGTATTTTCTAATTATTTGTTTGTCACTTACCACTGTATTCAAATTAAACATTTTATAAATAGATATTTGGAATTTTATATTTACCCACATTGATCATTTTGTCAAAATTATTTTAATTAATTATATCTCTTTTGGCGTGACCATAAAACAATGCTAACAAAAAAAAAATATACTGCCAATTTTCATTATTTCATTTCTAAAATTTATATCAATATATAATAAAAGGATATATGATCAATTTCTTAACTGGTGAATTTTGTACCACTCTTAGCATATTTAACGTTGTTATTATCAATTAGAGAATAACAATTAACAAGTGATTATTAACAATACATGATTTTTTCAATGCAATACACAAATTTAAACTAAATTATTATTGGTGAATTTTAATGCATTCCAAATAAATAAAATAAAAGTACAATACTTTTTGAATTGTGAATCCTGAATCTTAAATTTTAAACTCAGAATTTAAATCACTGATATAGATAATAATAAATAAAAAAGTTAAAATTTATTTAATTAAAAAAGAGTACAATGCTATACTTTTACTTTATGAGTGTTTAAAAATGAGCCTTACTATTTATTTTATTATCACCAAGTATCTTGTTACTATAAATCTATCTGATTAATCCATTTTATGGTTTCTCTTATTTAATTTCTTTTTGTTTTTTCCATACTATCCCTCTGAGTTGAAATCACAGCAAAATACATTATTCATCAATTAGTTAAATATAACCAAGTGTTTAACTTTCTAAGGAAAATATTTCAAAGTGGCACAAAGTAAAATTTTATTTGGAGAAGGGTCTTTATTTATTACCTTATTATTACTTAGAGACTGCAATACTACAGCGGCATTAAGATCATGGTGGAAGAAACTTGAGTAGTTGCAAGAAACTTGAATCTCTTTAGAAGCGCTCACATTTTCGTGAGAGAAAACTTTCATCTTGGAGCAATCCACTATGTGCAGTTGAACGAGAGAGGGTAGCATCAAAGTGACATTCCCTGAATAAAAGCATTTCAGGTTTCTCAAAGATCGAAGGATTATCCTCCGTAGCTGCTTAAATTCAATAACGTGTTCCGTCGTCTCACTCTGCTGTTCTTCCCCCACGATTTCTTTCAATGAATAACACTTCTCAACTTGCAACTCCTCAAGGTGTAGTAGCATTTTCGCTGTTGAAGATGTGAATAGACGCAGCATTGCATTACATGATTCTATGTGCAGTTCTTTCAGAAAGGAGCAAGATTGTAGCACTATTGTTGTCAATTTTGGACAATCACAAACATGTAATAGACGCAGCTGCTTTGACAAGTATTCTACCCCACCGATGGATTTCAACTCATTTAAGTAGGATAGGTTCAATTCTTTCAAGTTTCCAAGAATCTCCTTATTATTAGCATTATCATGGCAGGGCAATATATTTTTGAGGGTTTCATCACGGTAATAATAGCTTACTGTCAGTCTTTCCAAGTTGGGTGACTTCTCAAATAAATGAAATAATTCAACTGTCACATTTTCCAAGTTGGTTGTCTTCTCAAATAATTCAACTGTCACATTAGAGTTCCTTTTCCCATCATCATCATCAAGAAGGTAAAGTTCATTCAAACTCTCAAGATTTTCGTTATTCAATTTTGACAACCATGTACTTAAAGCTTGAGTGTGTCTCCAATTCAGGGTCATATTTTCCATCTTGGAAATATCCTATGACAGAAACGATTGATAAGTATAAATAACTTTTTGAAACTTAGGATTATAAAAAGTAACAATTAATTATTTTAAAATTGTAAAATTGTTAGCGAATTCACTAACAAGTATCAATTATTTTAGAAGTTATAATTTACAAAATAATTATCATATAGGGTTTAGGTTTACTAAAACTAACTTTTCGTGTATTACTCAAACAAATATTAATATCTTTTTAATCAAATAATCTAAACAATCATTTAAAACAAATTTAATTTGCAGACTTCTTCATTAGAAAACAGAAAAAAAAAACGAAAAAGAAAGTGAAAAACATACAATAATGTTTTTTCACATCAGAAAATATATAAAAAATGAGTATTTATCCAATACTCTTTTCAAATTCAAAAGTGTGTATCTCAAATTACTATTTATTTTTGAAAGTGCAAGTAACGTCGAGAGTATAAATATAAAATGAAAGTTAATCATTAGAATAATGAAACTCACAAGTTGTTATAACGAATTACTTTAGCCTTAGAAGATATTATAACAAATACAAATAACAATATAAATTATTTACCTTTATATTGGTGAAAAGTAGTTGCTTAGCAGTTGAAGTGCTGTTTTGGTTTTCCTCTGGTTGACTCTGAAATAGCTCCAGTTGATCGTTGCAATCATATACCTTTAAGCAATTTAACTCGGGGCATTCCAGAGTGAACTTCTGAGAGCAAAAGCCAGTAAAATTTCGCAAATAACACAATGCCAATGTGGTTAAACAAGGAAACACAAGATGTTCATCAACAGTTCCACCTTCTTCTGCTTCAACAATGTTGGGTAACTCATCACAACTTGTAACATCAAGTTCCTCAAGCTTGTTGAGATCTCTGGCCAAGGCTATAGGAAATAGAGTTCTCAAATCCTCACAGCCATTGACAGTCACTATTTGTAGACTTTTGAAGCTGAGAATTCCTTGTTTTTCCGGGTTCCACACATGTGTCACATATGGAAGCCATTTCAAAGTTAGCTTCTTCAGTTGGAACGATGTTTCCTTGATCTCAGTATCATTCATTTCAAAAATTCCTGTTATGTAGTAGCATCTATCCACTTCCAATTCTGTTAGGTTCTTGAAACATAAAAGAATATTTGATGGAATTGCGTATGGCTTGAACGCACAACCACTCAGCTTCAAAGTTCCCAAATTGTTAAACAATTCTTGTTGAAGGCCTGCTTCTTTGCATGTCCATAGTTGTTGTAGATGAGGATGATCAGAAACACTTAATTTCTCCATGCCTTTGAAAAATATCTGTCATTATTTTAAATTTACAATTATATTTCCTATATTATTCTTTCCCTTTAATTCAGACACAATCTTATTCGAGTCAAATAATTTATTTGAGAACATAACCACCAAGAAAGAAAAGAATGAAATTTAGACAATACCTTTTTGTTGAATATATCTCGTATTGTTTCTTGTAAATTGTTTGTCCAGTACGCTTCCACCTTCTCTTTTTCATGGACAACATATACTTTTCCCAACTTGGGCGGCGGTTTCATGTGTTCTTGTTGGGAGAAACTTTTCAATTCGGGACAAGCACTTACCACAAATTTCTCTAATGATGGAAACTGAAACGCACAACTCTTGGACCTGCAAAAGCTTTCGAGGCGCTTGAGAGACGCAAGTTCAATTGTCGTCAATTGTTTGAAAATGATGTCATCATTGTTTTTATTGTCTTCTTGTCCTTCCTCTGATACAATTTCCGCAAGAGATTCACAATTATTTACCTTCATGGTGTTGAGTTGACCCAAACTTCTAGCAGTTGATGGTGACATTAAATATTTTAATGTTTTACAGTCAACCACTTCAAGCTTTGTCAAGTGAGAGAAAAATACATTAGAAGGTGCTATGGTTTTCAAACTCGGGCAATTTTGAAAAACCAATGTCTCTATCCTTTGAAGAATTGGGTCTCTTTCGAAGCCAATCATCTCAAGATCTGGTAGATCTGTTAACTTCAAGCTTTTCAGCTGTGGGACAACACCTAAGCTTTCAATCTTAGCAAGCCTTTCAAGAGGCACCAATTCTTTAAAAGAAGCATCATTCAAGCATAGATTCTTCATATTAGGATTGCTATAAAGGAAAGAATACAGAATTTTAGTATCATTCAGTCTAGATAAGTGAAGCTCTTCAAGATTGTCCCTTCGATAATCACAGTTAGTCGATGACGTTGCATGTCTTGACTCAATTTGAATTGACTTCAAATTGTTCATTACCTACATGGAATAAATCATCACAGAAAAATTAATTTAGCATGCATAAAGTTAAATATATCAAAATACAAATTCATGCACGTATTCTACGCCATTTTAATTGATGATAATGTAAAAGAGTTTAATTTACAACCACACCCATTAAATCTAATCAATTTTATTTTATTCTAATTTATTTTTCTTCTGCTATTATGAAATAACAATAGAAATAAGAGTTTGAAGGTATTGTTATTACCATTTCAGGAAAGAGGGCAGGCTTTGTTTGTTCATCTATGATTTCTTCTTCTCTGAATGGTTCCAAGTTGTCACATTGTTCAATAGACAAGTTGTTCAGTGCTGAAAATTCTATTCCATAAGCTCCTGGATAGAAACTCCTGAATTTTGGTAGTCTCAAAAATTTGATGGTTGCCAGTTTCAAAAAGTTAAATTTAGTAAGACTGCTGGCATCTTCTTCTTTCTTGGCAACAATTTCCCTCAATTGAGAGCAATCCGAGACCACAAGCTCTTCAAGATTATTTTCAAGTGTTTTGGCCACAGGAGTAGAAAATATGTTTTCCAACCTTTTACAATCTTGAACCCATATCTTATGCAAATTGTTTAACTTAAGTATCTCTTGAAGCTGTTTTTTCTTCATGTTGAACATATGCTCTAATTTTGGAAGTGATTCAAAATGAACATCTTGCAACTTGGATGTTGCATCCTTAGAAGTTCGCTTATTTTCCCAAGCTGCTGGGTCAAATATAGCTTTCATTGACTTACAATTGGTAACGCTTAAGTTGCTTACATGCTGAAATATTCCCACCACATTAGAAGTGAAAACATGGACCAGTTTATGACACTCATCAATGGCTAGGCTCTCCAACTTTTCAAAAGAGTCTTTTGGGAGCTCAAATTCATTATCACATATCCCACTCAAACTCTTCATGCTTTTCACTTTAATACTCTTCAAATTTGGAAAGATGGTAACCTGTTGTGTGGTTCATAATGCAGTAGCAAAAAACTCAAATTAAGTCACATGTCACAAAATTAAACCAACAAAGAGAGATCCCCAAATGTGATTTGGGTTAAGAAATGCTTGCATTGCTATTTGCAAGTTGGCATCACGAACAAAACTAGTAACAGTAACTCATCAAAATCATAATATTGCAATGTTGGGCTTTAATTTAATTTAGACTTGATAAAGTTTTTTTGAAGAAGTAATGGTGTTTTTTTAAAAACATAAATTTTTTATTTTGTATTTGATAAATAGAAAAGATCATGTGTTTGTATTTATAGTTTTTAAAAAATTGAGGTATTTTGAAAACACCTAAGATGGAGTTTTTTAAAATTAGCTTGTTCTTTTTAAAATTTAAAAGTTTAATATAACTTCATATATTATTAACTAATTTTTAAATTTTTAAATTTATTTTTAAAAAATTTCTTACTCCATAAAATATATATGAGTGTCTCAAATGCAAAAAATCTTCTAACATAAAAAGAATTGTAAAATGATAAAACTAAGATTAATTATAATTAAATTTATACAACTATGCTATGTGTATATTAAAATTAGCCACCAAAATCAGTCATCAATATAAAATATATATTAAAATACAAGTATACATTGAAAATAAATTAAATCATACATATATTTATACAAAAATACATTAGTGATTAAGAAGAGAGAAAGAATACTATACTTTGTATTTCTTGATTGATTGAATTGAATTGTCGATTGAATTATGAAGATAAAACTAAATATATATAGTGTATTGTCTACGAAAGATAAAAGTAAAGATAAGATAAGAAGATAACATAAAGATAAGATAAGATAATATTATAAAGACTAAAATTGTAATTGAATTTATGTATTCTGTTGAACTGAATTTGTGGGCCACGAGACTTTTTTATTGTTGTCATGGGCTAAGGTGAAAGAGTAGTTTAATAATTACTCACTTCTTCACTTTTAAATAAAAGAGCTTCATTGGTCTCAAATTTCTATTTTATTCTCAAAATGAAAAGCACAGAGTACACAAAAATCTAACATATTGAATTGAATTGAATATGTCCACTAATATAGATAGATCAAGTGGAACGTAGCACAAATTAAAGAAGGTTAAAGCACAAGAGATCATTGATATCAATGATAACGGTGATGGCATGGAGATTACAGAAGAGGAGATAGTTGAATCTCCCACAGCACAAAAAGTATCGTATAATAATTCACTTTTGTCAATCCCTTAAATCAAGAACCAAAGGAGTGATGTGAACCTAAACATGGCTACGGAGGACTCTCCTAATCCGAAAGACCGGTAGTATAAAGAGGAGGAGGAGGATCCATTCTAGAGGAAGATTTGCGGCTTGGGTTTGTATTTCGAATCTTTCTATTGAACATTATAACAAATGTTTCTTATGGCGGGTGAGATTTGCTATTGGGACCATGCTAAAGATAGATTATGCTATTTCTATCCATTTTAGAAGATTTGTTAGAATATGTATTGAAATTAATATATTAGTGCTTGTTTGGGCACTATTATTTTGATAAAAAAAGATTTTTTTTAATAAAAAAGATTTTTTTTTTATTTCTTAGCGTGTTTGGTAAATTTCTAGTAGTAAAAGTAAAAGCACTAGAAAAAAAAAAGATCTTTTTTGAGAAGCTGTAATTTACATTTTTTTTAAAAGATCTTTTTTTCTTAAGAAAAGATGTTTTTCATGTAATAAATAAACAAAAAAGTACTTTTATATTATTATCCCCAAATATAGATAAAAAGATCTTTTTACATGAGATATCCAAACATAAAATTACTTTTACTTTTTCATAAAATCTTTTAAAAAAAAATAACTCAAAAAAAGATCTTTTCTTAGAAACTCATCCAAACAAACCCTAAATTGTTGCCAAGAATATTTGCCAGATGTTCCTTTTATCCCCAAAGATGTGTTTTCTTCACTTAGTCATTCTAAGCTTGTTGTCTTCAATGCCAACACTTCTATTGAGAAAATCAGAGAATCGTTGTTTAGCATGAGGGTCCTTAAAGCCCCAAGTAAAAATGGTATCCAAGCAGATTTCTATCAAAGTAAGTAGGAAAGAGAAGAGGCTGACCTCTGCAATTTGATTAAAAGTATTTTTGTGACTCCCCAAAAAGTAGAAGAGATCAATGAAATTCTTATTACTCTTATCTCGAAAATAGAACCAGTTGCCTCCTTAAAGGAAATGCGGCCGATTAGTCTCTTAAAAATTTCTTACAAGATTATTACGAAAATCTTGTCTAAAAGACTAAGGAAGGTGATCGAAAAGTTAATAGTGCCTAATCAGTGCAGCTTTGTTCCAGGCCATCATAGTGTGGATAATATTATCATATCCCAAGAGTCACAAAAAAAAATATATCCTAAGAGGTCATTCACTCAATGAGAAGTAAGAAAGGAAAAAAAGAATGGATGTCGATCAAGATTGATCTTGAAAAGCGTATGATAAACTGAAATGGAGTTTTATCAAAGACACTTTCGAGGATATTAGCCTTCCCTAACACTGTATCCATCTAGTCTATACTGGTACCACTACTGCAAGGATGAGGATCTTGTGGAATGGAAAAACTTTGGATGAATTTTCTCTCTCTAGAGGCATTTGTCAATGAGACCCTATCTCTCCCTATATTTTTGTGCTATGCATAGAGCGGCTATCTCAACTTATTAATATGGCTATTGAACACAACCTTTGGAAACCGATTCGCTTAAGCAGTGGTGGTCCTAACCTCTCTCACTTTTGCTTTGCCGATGACCTTATCCTTTTCTCCGAGGTTAGTATGGAACAAGATGAGGTGATAAGCAAGGTGTTAAAAGCTTTTTGTGCTAGTTCTAGGCAACGAGTCAATAATGAAAAGACCAGAATCTATTTTTCTAATAATGTGTGTCATCATAATATTCGTACCAAGATTAGTAAAGCCTTTCAGTTCGCTGAAACGAAAAATTTGGAGAATATTTTAGGGTTCCTCTTTCAAGGTTAACAAGGATACTTATTAGGGGATCATTGACACCATAAACTCAAGGCTCAACAATTAGAAAGCCTCCTCTTTGTCCTTAACAGGAAGAACTACTCTAATGAGATCTATCATTTCTACTATTCTTAGTTATACTATGCAAACTGCTTCTTTGCCGATATCTACTTGTAATATTATTGATCAAAAATGCAAAAACTTTATACAAGATACTTCAGAGTAGTAAAAGAAAATGCATCTCCTAATGGAAAAAGGTGTTAAGACCGAAGGTGGCTGGTGGCTTGGGAAATTCAACATGCTGGTTCTCTTAATCGAGCTTTTATGATGAAGATCGGTTGGGACTAGTAGAAAAGAAAGATAACTTGTGGGTTAGAGTTCTGAGAGCCAAGTACAGATGTAAAAATAACATTATCCCAGACGTCAGAAAGAAAATGAATGAGTCTAATATTTGGAAAGGAGTTTCTGCAGCTTGCAATGATATGGAAAGGAACTCCATGTGGCGTATCGGCAATGGCGAAAAGATCAACTTTTTGAAAAATAAGTGGGTTCCTAAAGTTGGAAAGTTGAAAAAGCATGCCATCCACCTCTAAACTCTAGTGATTTGAATGTATCTCTAAATTATTTTTTATCCATTTCACATGAATGGGATGGAGATAGTCTAAGAAGCTGGTTATTGCTAGCTGAGTTGGTTGACCAAATTTTGTGCATCTCCCTCCGTCTCCCTGGAATAACTCAGGTAGGAATGGTATGATCATTCTTCTGATGGTAGTTTCACTTTGAAGATTGCGTACAACTTGCTAGAAGAAGCTTTTACTGCCCTGAGCTGGTTTGGAATTAGAAGGACCCAAAAAAGGATTAGATCATTTATGTGGCTAGCAAGTCAGAATGCCATCCTTTTTAATATAGAAAGACGTAGAAGACATATGACCACCTTAACAAAATATCCAAAATGCGGCTAGGATAAGGAGACAACTCTCCATATTCTTAGGGATTGTCCCTGTACAACTGTGATTTGGCAAGCATTGATCCTTTCAAGTAAGAATACTAATTTCTTCACTCACAACCTTAAGAATTGTTTTATTAGCTATTTCTCTGCTAAGGATCAATGATCCTATTTGTTTGGAGTTTTGACTTGTCTCTAGCACTTTCGTAATAAACTGGTCTTTGAAGGTAAAAGCACTGCCCTAGCATCCACTAGGGGTGAGTACGGGTCGATTTGGTTTGGGTTTATGGTAAAATTAGAACTAAACTGATCAAAATATAATTGGTTCGGTTTTATTCGGATTTGTATTTTTTTGTACATGTACCCGAACCAAACCAAACTGATTAAGAACGGATTGGTTCGGTTCGGGTAATTGGGTACCCGATAACTTTGAAATTCATAAAAGAAAAAACCAAATTTTTATCTTAAAAATTCAACAAGTACAATAAACATGTAACATCAATAGAAATAATCCAAACATATTAAACACCAAATACATTAAAAACTAAACTCATTAAAATCCAAACATATTAACAATGAATAATCATTGTCTAATGGAAAAGCCATATATTTTTTTATTTTTTTATTTAATTAATATATGATCGAGTTCGCGGATTGGTTCGGATTCCGCACCTCCAAAACCGATACCCGAACCAATTACTAACAAAAGTCATCGATTTGGTTCGAATTGAACCCGATTACCCGTTAATTTCAGAACCAATTTAATTAGTTCGATTCAAATTCGAACGGGTAATCGGGTACCTGCTACCCGTACTCACCCCTAGCATCCACCATTACTATTATAAAAGCTAGGATCAATGAGATTCTTAATTGTATGAAGCTGAGTATTCCTCATCTCAAGACTAATTCAAAGTCAGAATCACTCATTAAGTGAATATCTCCACAAGAGAATTATATTAAGTTGAATGTTGATGTATCATGCTATGGCAGTAACAATAATACATCATGTGAAAGTATTTTTCGGGACCAACCTAAAAGATTCATCAAAGTCTTCTCCTATAATATTGAGAATTACTCCATAATTTATGCTGAAAAGCTTGAGATATGGGGATTATCCAAGGATTTAAGATTGTTGTGGCAAATGAGATCCAAAACCTTGTTCTTGATGAGTTTGACTCTCTAGTGGCGATTAACCTTATCAAAAATGGATGCGTTTTCTTACACCCCTATTACTTGCTCCTTGAAGAT
>NC_029786.2:11092411-11115881 GCF_000816755.2 Arachis ipaensis
ATTCTATGTGTCATATAATTTTCATTAATAGTAAGAGTGACTCTATAAAATAAGAGTTAATAGTGAATAAAATTTTCATCTTATCTTTAATTCACTATGAGAAAGATAGAAACTTTGACCGTTATTAAAATTTATTATTTTGATAGAATATTATTTACGGTTACAAATTGTAAAAAAAAGATATTGTTGCCAATTAATAATTGTGTCAAAAAGAATATTCAAATGTATTTTTGGAGATCACTAATTATAAAAAGGTATTTAGTAGTCTTGACGGCTAAAATTCTAAAAAAAAAAGTATTCACTTGATTTTTACCATCAATAATAATAATAATAATAATAATAATAATAATAATAATATTGTCAAAAAAAACTTTTACTTTAACAATTAATATGTCCGCGTGAAAAGTACTTTTGAATATATATACATATCCATTGTTCACATTGTTTAGTATTCACATTGTTTTCATACTTTTCCATACATATACAATTATTGAACATTAAAAATACCAAATGCCTTTTTTAAAATAATTATTAGTAGTCCAAAATATATTTAAATACTTTCTTAAACAATTATTATTTGTCAAAAAATAAATACTACTACTCTAAAATAATTGTTTCTTCTACACTAACAACAGTCAAGAATGCACAATTTTGTTGTAATAATGATATATGAATCTTATTCATTTGTTGTTATGAAATAAAAATATATGGAATGGCCAAATTACGTACATACCTTCTTTTCACTTTCAGTACCATTGCTGTTCTCTTTGAGAAGAATAAGCCTCATTTTGTCACACTCGCTGACAGATAGGCTTTGGAGAGTCTTCATATTTATAGCCATAGACAATGTTAACAAACTTTTTAAATTACCACAACCATTCACTTCCAAGTGTACCAATTTTCCAAAAGGAGGATTTTTGCCATTCCATATTTGGTGGATTTGGATAGAGGACAACTCCAATCTCTCTAATTTTGAGAATTCAACCTATGAAGAAGCACAAATAATAATAACTATTAATTTATGTCAAATGAGAAAAAAAACCATCATGTGTAAATGTTGACTAACTAAAATTTAAAATGTAAAAGAAAAATAAATTTGTTCTATAGTTCTGAACTGACCTGCTCATCGAACAATACTTTTTGTTGCGCTGTAGATGAAATGGAACAGAATCCATGAAACTCAGGTAATGATTTTAATGTCAAAGTGCGTAATTCTTGAAACTTAAGAGGCTTCGACGTGTTAGAATCTTGTGTATCTTCCGCAAAGACAATCTCCTTTAGAGAGTTACATTCTAAAATTTCAATTGTTTGAAGAGCAACCAAATGCTTGACCATAGACATTACAAAGACATTCTTTAATAAACCCAAAAGCTTAATCTTGACAACTTTTAGTTTACAAAATGAGGAGGATGAAAATGACACACGAGAGCATAGTTGCTCCATGTTATCGAGCTTGTAGAGGTGCAATGTCTCCAGTTTCGGAAAAGCATTCTCGGGATGCTTCCTCTCCTGTGGGTTGATCAAATATCGAATGCTACAAGTACTCACAATAGACAAAGTCTTAAGACATGGAAACCCTTTCAAATTCAGTGCATAAAAGATATCTTGGACACCGTTGAGTTCTTCCAGCAACAAATTCTCAACTCTTTCAAACAACATTTTGATCCCTTTCTGAGAATGAATGCCAATCTTTTTCTCCAGTATCGCCAAATACCTCAACAGTTGATATTTCTCCGGAATCTTGAAATCTGGCTCCAAATGTGTACTTGACGAGCCAATTACAATTTTATAGCTATGCAGCTTATCAAAGAACAAGTTTTCTGGCAAATGGGCAACACTTGGGATTTGTAAGTCAACATTTGTTATTTGATTTAGATGTCCCAACTCCGAAAGACTAGCATTTTTGTTTTCACTTTCCTCTCTGTTATCCACCCTCCATTCAACCAAAGTGTTTCTCATGTACAACTCCTCCAAATTAGTCAAGCTAGATATTACACCAGCTTGAATTGATTTTAGTTGGGAGCAATTACTTAAGTCAAGAATTTGCAGCTTTGACAAACCCTTCAATTTAGTAGGCAAGCTTTTAATATCAGATCCAGAAAAGCTTAGAATTCTTAGATTCTTCATGAACGTGCCAATACTGTTGCATAATTCCTCATCTAGATTAATGCATTGCTCCAAACAAAGCTTTCGGAGTTTTGTTAGGCATTTCATTGATGAAGACATTTTGGAGAGATCAATGCCAAGCAGAACCAACACTCTAAGTTCTTTCATTTCTCGGAAGAAGTCATTTGGTATTTCGAAATGTTGATGATTATTGTGAAAATGAAAGACTTTTAGTTTAGGACATTTTAAACTTTTAGGAAACTCCTCAGTGTTGACATCACAATGATGTAAGAAAACAGAAGTGTACCTTTCAAGTTTATCATCATCAGGCCATTCATCTAGCTTTCTTTTTGCCAGCACGAACACATTATTCTCTGATGCTATCAACAAAGCTGCATTGCGAACAAGATTTTGCATAGTGAAACGATCATTTGAGTAACTGTCAGACAACAAACCTGACTCTTTTAAATGGATAAGCAACATTTGCACTTGATCTCTGGCTTCCTTTGCTGTATAGACACCTTCAAGAAAACCCAAACCAATGCATAGTCTCACTAAGTCTGAGACCAATGCATCTTGACCCATACAAGCACAAAGCAAGAAGATAAGCTTGAGCTCCTCATTTGCTAGAAGCTCATAACTCAACTTTGTAGAATACTCAGGTGTTCCTGCAAGCTTTTGTCTTTCAAGTGTGTTAAGGGTCTCCTCCCAAACTGAGCGGCTTTGATTTTTCAATGCCTTTGCAGTTGTAACTATTGACATGGGCAACCCGTGACACTTCTTGGCAATGTCAATGGCTAGCCGTTCAAGATCAGAATTTTTCTCATCTGTTATTCCTACCTATTTTGCACAAAAAGAATATAAGTATTGAATACAATATCATATGATATATAATCACAACAATTTTATGAGAAAAGAAAATTGTCTAGTACTTTAACAAGTTTAAAGTAACAATATATTGGATTTTGATAATACATATACTACAAATAAAATATGCGGTCTAATTACCATGCAAATAGGGGCTGAAAATATTTGAAATCAAAGGAGCAAACAAAGTGTATATGTGTAGGCTACTGTGCAACATACAAAATGCAATTTAAATTGGAAAAGTATAGGTAGACAGTGAAAATACTAAATAATGTGAACAATGAATATATCAGATGTTCATTTCATTAGGTGTGCGGATGGTTATTCTAATATTAAGATTTAGATGAGTAATTTGGAGGTGTAGTGTGTTTTGATTTGATTGGTGGTTGTTCATGTTGTTGAAAAAAGTTATTGGTTATGTTGAGTTAAGAAATTAACTAAATTAATTAATAATGACAAACATGAATTTATTGGGCAAATTAACTAATTAGTTTTAATTATTTTGGTTAAAGTGATGCAGACCAAAAATTCAATATTCAGCTGCAGTCCAAAATTGAATAATAACAAAAACAAAGCTGGCGGGCTACAAACCAATAAAAGCCCAAAGAAAACAAAGCAAGGAACCAACGGGCTGAACTTGTTTCAAACCCGATCCAAGCCCGTATCCATCACTCCAAGTTGATCTCACTAAACTTCTCATACAAGATTGAAGTCTTCACTCTCTCTTATTGCTTCGGTCAGCAACAAGACACAAGAAAGAGAGCTTCGTCCTTCCTACTCATTTCAACAGAGAAGAAAGAAAGAGAAAGCTTATTCAGAAAGCAAATGTCTAATCACCCACATCAATCCATATTAAACTAAGTCAGAAATTAAAAGGTGATTTATTTCCATTTGCATGCAACTTACTTTCTTCACTTCATCTCAAATCTTCTGCTTTACCATTTTTGGATAAATGGAAAAAGTGTTCTCTGATCTACATTGCTGTGAATCTATGGTCAAAAGTATGTCTTGGGGACCAAGTTAGTTTTCAATGGCTGAAATAGGATTTTACCATTGGAAACATTTGTTTATGATGATCTAAGGCTTTCGGTCAAGCAAAAAGGGATCTATTCCAGCATTCCATTTTTGGAGGTAAATGGAAGAAAGTGAAAGGATAGGTTGGTGTAGCACACAGCTCGAGGAGTGGACTCAGAGGAGAGCAACCAAGCAACATGCAAGGAGATAAAAGAAGATTTTTTGTTCATTCAGAGGCAAGGAGAGAAAACCAGTGTTCTTGAGGTGTATGTTCTGAGAAAAGGTCTTTGAAGAAGTTCATCTAACTGGACAGTGCTTCCTATGCATTCCGCCAGTATGAAGAACTGAATCTGAGATTTGCTAATCTGGTTTTTCACATAGCAAAGAGGTTGTTAATGAAGTCAATCTCCTTCATGTTTTACAGATTGTGATGTACTTTTCTATGTTTATCTTTCTGTAATTTCTTGTGAGAAAAGGCATTGTGAGAAAGCTCAAGTAAAAGCCATGAGTGGAAAAAGGTTGAGTGAAACACTTGAGAGAAAAGGCTAGAGTTATTTCAGATTTCTTTAGGTATGTTTATGTCTTGTATCTTGTACCTGTGAGGTATCCCTTTCTTAGTTGGGTTAGCACTAAGAGTGAAGAGTTAGGTATTAGCATAGCCAATATCAAGTTAGGGTAGAACTTGAGTGTGAAATTGGTGTATGTAATACTTTTAACTATAGTAAAAATTCCTCCATTGTTGTGGAGGAGACTGGACGTAGGTTGCATAGCACAAGGCAACCGAACAGGATACATGCTGGTGTTAGCTTTTCTCTTCTCTACTGTGTTCTATTTTCTAATATTCATGAGACAAAAATAAATTGTCTCATAAATTTCTGCTGCTGAGTACAAACAGAATCAGAATTGAAAGTTTGTTTAAAAAGGGTCATAACAGCAACTTAAAAGGAAGGCATAGATTCAAACCCCCTTCTCTAAGCCTACCACAACCTTCAATTGGTATCAGGAGCTAAGGTCTCAAGAATCAAGCTTAACCGCTTGGAGTAAAGATCCAATGGCAAACAACTTGGGCACAACCACAGTTGCCTACACCCTCACTGAAGGCTAGTCAAACAACTGGCCACTTTTCTTCAACGGGAAGAACTATGCCTACTGGAAAGAAAGGATAAGGATCTTCATCCAATCCATTGACTACAACATATGGAAGATTATTGTGAGCGGTCCCAAGATCCCAACAAAAACAAGTGCTGATGGAGTGGTGACTCCAAAAGAAGAAGCTGAGTGGAATGAAGACGACAAGAAGAAGATGGAGCTGAATGCCAAAGCCATCAACCTTCTTCACTGTGCTATCAGTTTTGAAGAGTACCGAAAGGTGTCTAGATGCAAGACAGCCAAAGAAATCTGGAAAAAACTCCAGGTTACACACGAAGGTACTAAACAAGTCAAAGAAACGAGGATTGATATGCTGCGAAAAGAGTACGAGATGTTTAACATGAAGGATGGAGAAAGCATTGATGAAGCGTTTGAGAGATTCTCAATCATAATCAACAACCTTGATGCTATGGGTACAAACTATGCAGAACAAATCTTGGTGAGAAAACTCCTTAGAAGCCTCACAAAAGAATGGAAAACCACTGCCACTGTCCTAACCGAGAGCAACAACCTAAGCCCCATAACCTATGATGAGCTGAGAGAAAAACTTCTTGCCTATGAAACCACACACATAAACACAGACTCAAAGAAAAAGAGAATAGCCCTCAAGTCAAAAATAGAACCAAAAGAGAGTGAGTCTAATGATGGTATTTCAGATGATGAGCTTATGTTTTTTGCTAGGAGATTTAGAAGGATGATGAAGAACAAGGGCAAATACAAGGGTTCAATCTCAAAGGAACACAAGATGGACTTGAGCAAAGTTACGTGTCATCATTGCAAGGAGGCTGGACACTTCAAGCTAAACTGTCCAAAGCTCAAAAAGGATGACAAAGGAAAGAAGGAAAGGAAGAGAGTGCTCATGGCAGCTTGGGAGGATCTCGAGAACGACTCCAATGAGGAAGAAGAATCTGAAGGTGAAGACAAAGACTGTTTCATGGCTGGAAACAATAATTTTGATGAGGTAAATTACTTTGATTTGTCTATGGAAGATTTACATGCTATTATTGATGATCTCACCTTGAACACCTCAAAACTGCTTAACAAATACAATGAGTGCAGATCTGAAAAAGATGTGTTAAGAGGTGAAAATAATTTTTTAAAAGAAAAAGTGAAGCAAACAGAATGTGCATTGGACATTATTGAAGAAAACACATTTCTAAAATCTGAACTTGAAAAGTTAAAAGGAAAGCACATTGTGGATCCTTCTCATGAGTTAATTGCTAAAAATAAAAGATTAAATGACATGATTAAAAGACTGAATGGTGACTTAGCAAAATTTGCTCAAAGTTCTAGTAACTTGGACAAATTGCTTGCAAGCCAAAGACCATTATTTGAAAAATCTGGTTTATGTTACATAGCCAAGGAAGATGCAGTTTCCAATGTTTCCTCTATAAAGTTTGTGGCTTCTTCATCAAATACCAAATCCATACCAAACAAATCTGGTATTGGATATGTTCCAACATTTGAAGAAAAATTTGATGAAGTATACACAAGTGAAACTGAGCCTTCACCAAGAACCGAACCGAGTCCAAACAGCCCAGGTTTGGGATACATTTCGAAAAATGAGGTTGCTTTCAAGAAACCACCATTTTACAACAAAACCTCATATTCGAAAAGTCCAAATGTTCAAAAAAATTCTGGTGAAAATATTTTTGCAAAGAGGAATAATTTTAATAAAAATCAGTTTGTCAAAAGAAATGCATCTCTTCTAAAAACCAGAAAATTTCAATCCTTTAATCATTTCAAGCAAAATAACTCACCTCAATTTCAGCGACACACATCAGAAAATCATTGTGTTAATTGTAAAAAATTTGGTCACTCATATGCACAATGTTTCATTGAAAAGAGAGTTGTGGGAAACCAAATTTATAATGTTGTTTGTGATTTCAATGCACTTGGGCAACCAAGATGGATTAACTTCAAAGGATCAAAATTAATTTGGATACCTAAGGCTACTTGAAACTCTTCATGCAGATTTGCCTAGCATCCAAGAACAAAAAGGACATGTGGTACATGGATAGTGGATGCTCAAGGCACATGACTGGAAGGTCAACTTACTTCATCAAACTAAACAAGTATGATGGAGATTTTGTGACCTTTGGAGATGATGGTAAAGGTAAAATTATTGCTGTTGGAAAAGTAGGTAATGAACAATCTACTTTCATTGATGATGTACTTTTGGTATGTGGTTTGAAGCACAATCTTTTGAGTATAAGTCAGCTGTGTGATTTAAGATATTTAGTGACTTTCAAAAGACTTGAATACTGTTTTGTTAATGAGAAAACAAATGAAGTACTTTTTGTTGCCAAGCGTTTTAATAATGTGTATGGACTTACTCTTGATGAACTAAAGGATCAAAACGTAGCTTGTTTTCATTCTAAAGAATCTGAAAAGTGGTTATGGCACAAGAGATTGGGCCATGCAAGTATGTTTCAAATAAACAAACTTGTGAAGAAAGAATTTGTAAGAGGTCTTCCATTGATAAAATTTGACAAAGACATCAATTGTGATGCTTTCCAAATGAGAAAAAAAACTAAAAGTTCCTTTAAACCAAAGGAAGACATCTCCACTAAAAGACCACTTGAATTGCTACACATTGATTTATTTGGTCCAACAAGAACTCAAAGCCTAGGTGGTAAACATTATAGTTTAGTGATTATGGATGACTATACTAGGTTTGGTTGGGTTTTATTTCTTGCACACAAAAATGAAGCCTTTTCGGTCTTTGAACCTTTTTTCAAGAAAATTCAAAATGAAAAGGATTTAAAAATCTCTTCTATAAGAAGTGATCATGGAACTGAATTTGAAAACAATTTATTTGAATCCTTTTGTGAGGAATTTGGAATATCTCACAACTTCTCTTGTCCAAGAGCACCACAACAAAATGGTGTGGTAGAAAGAAGAAATAGAAGCATACAAAAAATGACAAGAGCTATGCTTTGTGAGAGTAATGTTCCAAAATTCCTTTGGGCTGAAGCGGTTAACACAGCTTGTCACATTTTGAATAGAACAATCATAAGAAAATTTTTTAAGAAAACTCCTTATGAACTTTGGAAAGGTTACCCACCAAACTTAGACTACTTGCACATCTTTGGATGCAAATGTTTTGTTTTAAATAACAAGGATAATTTGGGTAAATTTGATCCAAAGGCGTATGAGTGTTTGTTTGTAGGATATTCCACAACTAGTAAAGCATATAGAGTTTATCATCATGATGCTAGGATTATTGAGGAATCCATACATGTTACATTTTGTGATACTAACTTGGTGCAAAGTATTTTGGAAGATTGTGATGCAGAAAATCAAGCTCAAAAGGATGATGAAACTGTGCAAAATCAAGAAAATGGAAATTCTGTTCAAACTGAACCAGAAACTACAGTAGCTGAAAATTCAAGAGACAATTCCATTTTGTCTCATGAATCTGAAGGAAATCCTGAAGCCAGCAGCACCCAGAATCCTTTGGTGACTGAAACTGCCTCCAAGTCCACCAGACATCGTGAATGGAGATTCTTGAAGAATTATCCTGAGGAATTTGTCATTGGAGATGTCTCTCATGGAGTTAGAACTCGGTCCTCAACAAGAAAAGAAAATGAAGGAACAAACATTGCCCTTCTCTCACAAATGGAGCCTCAAAATGTCAAAGAAGCCCTTAGTGACCCTTCTTGGGTTAAAGCAATGGAGGATGAGCTTCTTGAGTTTGAGAAGAATCAAGTGTGGACTTTGGTTCCAAGGCCAAGTGGAAAGAAAGTGACCGGCACCAAGTGGATATTTCGGAACAAGTTAGGAGAAGATGGAAGCATTCAAGAAACAAGGGAAGGCTGGTGGCACAAGGATATGACCAAGAAGAAAGAATAGACTTTGATGAATCCTTTGCCTCTGTTGCCCGAATGGAAGCAATAAGACTTCTCTTAGCTTATGCTGCATTTTATGGTTTTAAATTATATCAAATGGATGTGAAATGTGCATTTTTGAATGGTGTGATAGATAGAGAAGTGTATGTGGAGCAACCACCTGATTTTGAAAATAAAGAGCATTCTAATCATGTTTTCGAACTATCTAAAGCTCTCTATGGTTTAAGACAAGCTCCTAGAGCTTGGTATGAGAGACTTAGCTCTTTTCTTTTGAAAAATAGTTTTCAAAGAGGCACCACAGACACAACTCTATTCATCAAGAATTCTAATGATTCTTTTATTCTAGTCCAAATATATGTTGATGACATTATTTTTGGATCAGCCAATGAATCCCTTTGTTCTAAATTTGGAAAACTCATGACAAGTGAATTTGACATGAGTATGATGGGTGAACTTAATTTTTTCCTTGGGCTACAAACTAAACAAACTGAAAATGGTATTTTCATTCATCAAGAGAAGTATGCCAAGGAATTGGTTAAGAAATTTGGTATGAAAAATGCCAAACCCATGGGGACTCCCATGTACCCTAATTCAAAATTAGATAAGGGAGAAACTGAGAAAGATGTAGATGAGACTAGGTATAGAGGAATGATTGGTTCTCTTATGTACTTAACTTCCTCTAGATCCGATATTGTGCAAAGTGTTGGATTGTGTTCAAGGTTCCAATCCAAACCTAAAGAGTCACATCTTTCTGCAGTTAAGAGGATCATTAGATATGTTCATGGCACATCTAACTTTGATCTTTGGTATCCTAAGATTGATGATTTTTCTGCAGTTGATTATTGTGATGCAGATTTTGCTGGTGATAGAGTTGATAGAAGGAGCACTTCGGGCTTATGCTGCTTCCTTGGAAGGTCCTTGAATGTTTGGTCAAGTAAGAAGTAGCCAACAGTGGCTTTATCCACTGCAGAGGCTGAGTATATAGCTGCTTCTTCTTGCTGTTCTCAGCTTATGTGGTTAAAAACACAGTTTGCCGATTACAAATTAAATGCTGAAAATATTCCCTTGCTGTGTGATAACATGAGTGCCATTAATATTTCTAAAAATCCAGTTTTGCACTCTAGGACTAAACATATTGAAGTGAAATTTCACTCAATAAGAGAACGTGTCCAAAAGGGGGATATTAGCATTAAATTTGTTAAATTGGAGGAGCAATTAGCAGATATTTTCACAAAACCACTTGCTGAGGACAGATTCGGCATGCTTAGGACTAGCCTAGGAATTTTAAACTATGATTCATTGTTTGAAAATTGCTAATGTGTTTTCTTGAGCTTTTTGTCTTATAAACAGGTATGAGAAAATTCTGGGCAAATGAAGAACCTTCTCTTTAAACTGCATTCTCTAGCCTTATTGCACGTGCTGAATCATCTGGGCCTATCTTAAATATTCAGATTCTGTGTGGTCCATACATGTTTCCTTAAAATGAACCAACTCTGGGCTTAAATGAGTGCTACATCATACATGTGTTTCATTTTATTTTAATTTGTTCTTTTTGTCCTTTAGTAAAAAGTTTTCATATTTAAAATTACTTTCTGTTTTAATTTTTTAATAAGATTAAATCACTTTTCTTTGTGATGTCAAGTCTTTTTGGTTGATTTACCAAATCTGAAAAAGAAAGATTTTTCTTTTGATTGAAACATTGGAATTTTTGGACTGGAATCATCTTTTTAACATCAAAAAGCCAATGCACCCACCTTTGGTCAAAGAGTTTTATGCTAATATGATTTACCATGAGGACAGTGTTCTTTCTTATGTCAAGGGGCGACACATTGTGTTAAATTATGAAACAATCAGTGATTCATTGAAATACATTGATATTGGGGCTTGTGCATTTACTTCGGGTAAGTGGGATGAAGGAGTTGGTATTTCTTTCAATGATGCTTTGACTCATGTTTGTGAACATGTTTCCCTGATTAATGGCATTACACCCACTCACAAAGCCCTAGGATATGAACATGCTCAATTGCACCGAATTGTCAACCACATCATTCTTTCTCAAAGTGGTTCATATCAAAGGGTCTCTTATACTAACACTCTTGTTTTGTATGCCCTTCTCACTAAAATAGAAATCTTTTTCTTATTTGATGGTAAGATACATGTTTAATTTTGTTATAAGTGAGAAAGATAAAGCTCTTCCTTATGGCATATTCTTAACTTGCATTTTTGAACACTTTGGTGTTGTTTTGTCTAAAGAGTCATATGAGAATAGACACTCTTATCTAAAGGAAGGTGGTTCAGTGAAACAACAAGAGACCCACTCGTTCTGAAAGGCCGGTTCTTGATAATGATGATCGTGATTTCATTCCTGAGGAATCTCCTCCTCCATCCTCCACGGGAACTTCGGCCTTCACTAGATACAAAACTGTTCTATATGAAGTTTTTTTAAGGATGTGGTGCAGGAATTTGTTTCTCAGTCAAACCATTTGTTTGCTAGGAGTAAGGAGTAAAGAAAACTAGCCACCAAGCATGAAAACTTCCTCAGAAAATCTAGAGATAGAGTGGCTGTATGAGTATGAGTAGCATGATTGTGAATTTTGATTGCTGCTGAATTTTTATTGTGAATCTTGATTGCTGCTACTATGATAATTTTAAATAAGTTGTTGTCATGTGAATTTTGAATGTGCTGTCATATGATTTCTGAAAGTGAATTTCAGTTATGAATCTGCCTTACATGATAAGCTGCTATGTCTTACTAAGTTTTGGACACCAAAACTTGTATTGATCATTGCTGTTTTACTGTGTCTGTTTGTTCCACCCTTAATGACAAAAGGGGGAGTAGTGCATAACGAAGAATTTGAAATTTTGAAATTTTGCTGTGATTTTGAAATTTTGCTGCTGCTGTGTTTTGTTTGGCATGAGAATGTGAATTTGCTTTACATGATTTATTGCTCTGCTTTGCCATTGCTAGTCGTGATGCTTTGTATTGCTAAGTTCTTGAGCAATTTTGGGCTAGATATCTGGTATCATTGCTGATATATTTTGTTCAGTTTTGAGATATATATTGGTTGTTTGCACAATCCCTTGATTCAGGTCCATGAGAAGTTAAATTGTTTGAAAACCTTGCTGACTGCTTCATCCACAGTTAACATAGTGTATATAGTCTATTATTGTGTTTCCTATGAGTACATGCAAACAGGAAGGAAGAGAAGAGCACAAATCTAGGGGGAGCATTTCTTGAAAAAGAAAGGGGGAGCAACCCAAAAGCAAGTAACATTATTCAAAGGGAAGTTCCTTAACCTAAATCAAATTCATTTCTATTTGAGCATTGTTTCAATTATGTTTGTCATCAAGGGGGAGATTGTTGAGTTAAGAAATTAACTAAATTAATTAATGATGACAAACATAATTTATTGGGCAAATTAACTAATTAGTTTTAATTATTTTGGTTAAAGTGATGCAGGCCAAAAATTCAATATTCAGCTGTAGCCCAAAATTGAATGATAACAAAAACAAAGCTGGCGAGCTACAAACCAATAAAAGCCCAAAGAAAACAAAGCAAGGAACCAACGGGCTGAACTTGTTTCAAACCCGATCCAAGCCCGTATCCATCACTCCAAGTTGATCCCACCAAGCTTCTCATACAAGATTGAAGTCTTCACTCTCTCTTATTGCTTCGGTCAGCAACAAGACACAAGAAAGAGAGCTTCGTCCTTCCTACTCATTTCAATAGAGAAGAAAGAAAGAGAAAGCTTATTCAGAAAGCAAATGTCTAATCACCCACATCAATCCATATTAAACTAAGTCAGAAATTAAAAGGTGATTTATTTCCATTTGCATGCAACTTACTTTCTTCACTTCATCTCAAATCTTCTGCTTTACCATTTTTGGATAAATGGAAAAAGTGTTCTCTGATCTACACTGTTGTGAATCTATGGTCAAAAGTGTGTCTTGGGGACCAAGTTGGTTTTCAATGGCTGAGATAGGATTTTACCATTGGAAACATTTGTTTATGATGATCTAAGGCTTTCGGTCAAGCAAAAAGGGGTCTATTCTAGCATTCCATTTTTGGAGGTAAATGGAAGAAAGTGAAAGGATAGGTTGGTGTAGCACACAGCTCGAGGAGTGGACTCAGAGGAGAGCAACCAAGCAATATGCAAGGAGATAAAAGAAGATTTTTTGTTCATTCAGAGGCAAGGAGAGAAAACCAGTGTTCTTGAGGTGTATGTTCTGAGAAAAGGTCTTTGAAGAAGTTCATCTAACTGGACAGTGCTTCCTATGCATTCTGCCAGTATGAAGAACTGAATCTGAGATTTGCTAATCTGGTTTTTCACATAGCAAAGAGGCTGTTAATGAAGTCAATCTCCTTCATGTTTTACAGATTGTGATGTACTTTTCTATGTTTATCTTTCTGTAATTTCTTGTGAGAAAAGGCATTGTGAGAAAGCTCAAGTAAAAGCCATGAGTGGAAAAAGGCTGAGTAAAAAAAAAAGCCTAGAGTTATTTCAGATTTCTTTAGGTATATTTATGTCTTGTATCTTGTACCTGTGAGGTATCCCTTTCTTAATTGGGTTAGCACTAAGAGTGAAAAGTTAGGTATTAGCATAGCCAATATCAAGTTAGGGTAGAACTTGAATGTGAAATTGGTGTATGTAATACTTTTAACTATAGTGAAAATTCCTCCATTGTTGTGGAGGAGACTGGACGTAGGTTGCATAGCACAAGGCAACCGAACCAGGATACATGCTGGTGTTAGCTTTTCTCTTCTCTGCTGTGTTCTGTTTTCTGATATTCATGAGACAAAAATAAATTGTCTCATAAATTTCTGCTGCTGAGTACAAACAGAATCAGAATTGAAAGTTTGTTTAAAAAGGGTCATAACAGCAACTTAAATGGAAGGCATAGATTCAACCCCCTTCTCTAAGCCTTCCACGACCTTCAGGTTACCTAGCATAACCTATTTAAATTAGGTTATTGCTATGATATCTAAAAAATAGTATCTAACTTGTTAAAAAAAAGTAGAGAGAAACAATAATTTTTAGCCAACAATTCACAATAAATAGAAGGCAAAACATCTAAAACTAGAAATAATAAAAAATCCAAAATTCAAACCAACAAATTTAAGATTTAGTATTCAAAATTTATGTTTAGAATTTAGTGTTTAAAGTTAGAATTTAGGGTTTGGAGTTTAAAGTTTAGGGTTTAATATTTGAATTTAGAGAGGGTTTAGAATTTAGGGTTTAAGGTTTTAGATTTAGGATTTAAGATTTAGAATTTAGGATGACCAATAGTGGGTAGATGAAGGAGGTGGTTGTCGGCGATAGAGGTGGCCTGTAGCGACAGAGATGGTCTGCGGTGGTCCCTGGCTGGAGGTGATCGACAGTGGCAGTTATGGCAGGCACAGCAACAATAGTGATTGGTAGTTGAGATAATATTTTTGTGGTGATTGGTGAAATTGTGGTATTAAAAAAAAAGATAAAAGTAATTTCAAAAAAATTGTGACTGGGTATTGAACTTTTTTTTGTATTGGTTGATTTCTTTTTAGTTACTTAAGTCTATATAAGCGTATATAAACTGTGTTCTTTTTTCCCAAAGATAGTACTTACTCATTTAATAAAAAAGAATACCGAGTGGTCCTTCGTGGACAACCAATTAAAAATGTCGAAAATACTCAAAGAAACAATTATCATAATATAAAACAGAGTAAAAGTTCTAGTGTCTTCCTCTAGTAGCTGTGAATTCTTTAGCTAATAGAGCTTTTTCCCCTTAGATTCCACACTTGCCGAGAGTGGCCGCAGCTTAGCAGATAATGACTCATCGATTCCTCACGGTTGCATCTTGGGCACTTCGGTGAAACGTCTCTGATCCGAGAATAAAGCTTTTTTCTTACGAGTATTCCTCTATACAAGGCCTTCCTACAAAAATTTTCATCACTTTGGGTGGGCATTTCATTTTCCAGACTGAGCTCCACAATATTTTTTTCTAAAGTACTCTAGCAATGTTTTCACTAGAGGATGGAAGAATTAGTACCTAATTTTGTCACCTGAGCTCACCAAATAAGTACCCTTCTTCTCTTTACTCCATATGATTCTGTCTCTTCCTTCTCTGATTGGTGTATTCAAGATGGGTTGGGCTGTGTTTGTGTTAAAAGTATTTGTAATGAGTTTTGCATTTCAGGTTTCTTGTTCAGTCATTAGTTGTTTAATCCACACCACATTTTGTACTGCATTTTGACTCATAGACTCTAGTGTTGATGGGTGGTTTGCTATCCAATTCTCTTCCCAAATTTGTATATGGGACCCTGTACCTATCTACCAAAAAATTCCCTTCTCCAGAACCTTCTGACCCTCCAATAATCTTCTCCAAATCCAAGATGAGTTGGTACCAGTGCCAGCTTTAAGGAAGTATGAATAGGAAAAATATTGGCTCTTAAGCACTTTGTAAACTAGAGAGTCTGTGTTTGTAGTTAGCCTCCACTCCTGTTTTTCTAGTATCGCTAGATTGAAAGCCTTCAGGTCCTTGAAACCAAGGCCTTCCTCACTTTTACTTCTGCTGAGAGTATCCCATTTATCCAATACAATATGTTTTCTCTTGTTTTTGCCCCCACCAAAATTTCATCATCTGCCTTTGAATTTCTTCAATCAATGTTTCTAGTAGTTTAAAGCAACCAAGTGTATATATGGGATTGCTAAGCCAACTAATTTAATTAGTACTTTTTTATCACTGCTAAAAGCATCGTTCTCTTCCAGTGTAGCAACTTTTTAGAGACTTCGTCTTTAATGTAACTAAATGTTTCTTTCTTTGACCGGTGCATAAATACAGGAATTTCCATATATTTGTTTTGCATGCCAATGTGTGGGACCTGCAGCAGTGTAGAAAAGCTCGTCTCTCTATTCGGGAGGTGTATTTCGGCTGAAGAAAATAGAAGACTTGTTGAGGTTCACTTCTTGGCCGTTATGTCATTGTAAGTCTGTAGAATTCTCAATAGATTTTGACATGATAGTGCATCTGCTCTGAAAAATAAAATTGAGTCGTCTGCAAAAATAACAAATGACTGATGGAAGGGAATCTACTATTAATTTTTAGCCCAACAACTTAATTTTTTTGTTCTCCTCTGTGGAGCAGATGAGAGAGCCCCTATGCACATATGAGAAATAGATAGGGAGAAAGAGGATCTCCTTATCGGAGACCTCTTGATGGCCTAAAAAATCCACGTGGTTGACCATCCACAGTAACAGAGTAGGAAACAGTAGTGATGCATTCCTTAACCTAGTCAATCCTTCTATTGCAAAAACCCATTATTTGCATCATCTCTCATAGAAAATTCCATTTCACCCTATTGTATGCCTTACTCATGTCTAGTTTCAAAGCTAAGTCCCATCCCCCATACCTTCTATACTTCAAATAATGCATAAACTCATGTGTTATTAGAACATTATCACTAATGTGTCTCCCTTTTATAAAAGCACTCTGGTTTTCATTGATAATCTTATCGATGATGAATTGCTTTCTATGTACAAGAACTTTGGAAATAGTTTTATAAAAAACTGTACTTAGGCTAATTGGTCTCATATGGCTCATTGCATCTGCCCCTGGTATCTTTGAAATCAAGCAAATATGTGTGTGATTCAAAGCCTTAAGTATCTTATCCCTTACAAAGAAGCTTTTTATTGCTTTACATGTATCCTCCCTGATATCCTCCAAGAAAAATTGAAAAATTTTGTGGTGAAACCATCCTCTCCAGACGTTGAAAAAGCATTAATAGAGTATACTACCCTTTCAATTTCTTTGTCTACAATCAGACGTGTGAGAATTCGATTAATATGGTTAGTGATTTTCCTCTCCAAAGTCTTTAGTGCTTCAGTTGCAGCCTCAGGTATTTTAGAAGCACACAAGTTTTCCAAATAAATCTGTGCCTGTCCTGCTATACCCTCGGACGTGAAGTGAGCTTCTCCTGTTTCATCCTTTAGGTGCCCTAACCTATTTTTTCGAGTACTCGCTTGAGCTTTGGCATAGAAGAGCTTCGTATTTTGATCACCTCATCTCAACCACTGGATTCTGCCTTTTTCTTTCCAATATATTTCCTTATTAATGTATGCTTCGGATAACTCCTCCTCTAAAGACCGTAAGAAAACCCCATCAGCCATACCAGTCTTCTCTTTTTTAGCTTCAATTTTTCCTTCAAGTTCTAGGATCTGCCATTGGGAGTGGCAATTGCTATGAACCTGCCAATCCATGAATTTATGTCTCACTTTCTTTAACTTACTGAATAGAATAAAACATTGGTGAATTAACAACTATTTCCTTCCACGTCTCCCTAACTAACCTTATAGCCTCCACATTCTCACACTATCATTCCTAAAACCTAAACCTTCTCTTTGGCCTACTGTTATTCAAATCAAAGTTAACCAACAGTGGAAAGTGGTCGGATCTTTGATCTGACAAGTGCAAAACACTTGCATTTGGGAAGTTTAACTTCCACTCACCTGTAACCAAACATCTGCCAATTCTTTCTCTAATAAAGCATCCACCAAACTGTCTATTGTTCCATGTAAATTTTCTCCTTTCATAACCCAAATTCACTAACCTGCCTACATTAAGAAGATTGTTAAAACTCTCTATAGATGTGGTTAATTTCATCCTCCCTACTTGTTTCTCATGATAGGCTAAAATGGCATTGAAATCTCTAACCACTATATAGTACTGCCCTGCATCTTTAATTAAATTCAACAACTTTTCAAATTGAGCTTCTCGCATTCTTTCCTTACTAGGTAGGTGAACTGTAAAAACAGTACAAGTTTGAGTCCTATTCGGATCTGTCCAACTGAATTGAATGTAAAAATCCTCATGTTTGTCCACTGTTACTAGTGTATTAGTTTTCCATGCCAAAGATAAACCACTAGCCAATCCCTACGAATTTACACAATGGACATTATCGAACCCCACCTTCTTACATTGTCTCATAACGAACGAAGTATTGTTGATAGTTTCGCATAGAAATAATATTTTGAGAGAATGAGATTTACTAATCTCTTGTATATTGTGAACTATCAGGGATTTTTCCAAACCCCGACAGTTTCACGTCATCATCTTCATGGACCTTGGGGTGCCAATTCTGGGTTGGTGCCCTCCCTCATCATTATATCCTCCTCACTGCATCACTGTTTCTTGGTCCCAAATTCTTCTACTACCTCCATAGTTATCCTCTTCTCTCAACTCACATCCCTCTCCTTTCATCCATGCATCCTAGCTAATTTCTTATATGATTCTTCTTTTTTTTTACTCTAGTTCATTTGACTGGCCAAAACAGAAGAGATTATTTGTGCTCGGCACTACTTTTCCCACTGTCCTCTTGCTACTCTGCTCATTAAATGTAATTTTAACCACATCTTCAATTTCTGCGGAGTATTCGCGTTGTTCCTTACTACCCCAACTTGCTTTGTGGTTAGTTGTAGTTGATTTTCTTTAGGTTTTTTCATGTTGCATTTTGTACACTAAACTATGTTCCTCTCCCGCCTTATATTTTTTATTCTCCTGCATTATAATTTTTTCAAACTCCTTAACAAGCTAACTAGAATTGGCTTTTGAGAACCCTTCTTCAGAGACTCCTTTATTTTGGGCTTAATAAGATTGGTATTCTCTTTATCTGATACATACCATCTCCCAAACTTCTCAGTCTTCAACCATGTCCCCCATCCCTCCTCCAAACATTCATTCTCATCCTCATCTTCTACAAAGGAGCTGCATGTTCTTTTCTCATGTCCCAAATGTCCGCAGTAATGACAAAAATTACCGATTTTTTCATACTTGACCAACAATTCAATTACTTTTCTGTTTGGTTCTACAATTTTCAGCGATCTCTTCAATGGTTTTGTTACATCTAAGAGAATTTTCACCTTCAGCACCTTTACTTCTCTACCCTTCATCTCAAAAAAATCTACATCTTGTGCAACCCCCAAATTCTCTCTAATCTTCCTCCCTAACTATTAGTATCAACGTTCTAAAAATCGAACCGGATCGGACCAGACAGTCAAATCAGACCGAACAGTAAAACTGTCCAATCAAGAACTGCTAACTTATACGGTTTGATTTACAATCTAAAATTGCCTAGACAGAAACCGTTCTTGAACCATTGAACTGGATAAAAATCAGTTGATCGGATCGAACCAAAACCCAACCAGTTTTCAAAAAAACAAAAAAAAAACTCTCACCCTAAAAAAATGTACTCAACCCTCTCACCTTCAAAATACACACAGAGCTTAATTCAACTACCTAACACCATTTCATTGATATATTCTCTTCCGCGAACAACACTTGGGACTTCCTCCAGAGAAAAAAAGAACATAGAGAAATGTAGAAAATCATAAACGCAATAACGCATTAAAAGAAGGGAAAAGTGAAAAATGAAGAAGAAAATGCCAGCAGAACGATAGAGAAAGCAGCGGATCAAAGATGTACGGTGAATCCAGAATAGTCAGGCGTGATGACAATGATTTTGAGATTGAGGGACAATGGATGTGCAAAAAGGAGCACTGGAGCTTGTTACTTTGTTTTATCACTTTATTATGGCTTAGGATATTAATACCCTTACCTACTGATTGGATTATAAGGGATTCATAGGAAGTTATGAGTGATAATTAGGGTTCTATTTGAGTCAAATTCTACAATTTTTTTACCCTTCTTATGATGATTAGCTAGGATTACTCATGATGAAGTTCAGGTGCAACCTAATCTAAGTTAACTAAAGTAACACAATCTCAAGTGTTTAATAATTTTAATTTGAATTAAAATTTTATAAATTGTCAAAATTGTCAAATATATATGGTATGTGATATATATATAGATAGATTTTCATTAAATTTGTTCCATTAAAATTGATTCTCAAGGTAAAACAATATGGTAACGAAAAGGTAGCTAAACATACTGTAAAATTTGTGTCACAATATTGCACAAAAATAATCTTTAGGTTTGGGCAAAATACGCATGTGTGAGAGACAGAGGTGTAATACGCTTGTATTGGCATACTGAGAGGAGAAAGAACAAATCTCTTGCAGCAATTTCAATACGACTCAAATTGCATCCAGGAATTTTTTAAAGATTTGAATTTTTTGAAGTTTGAATTTTACTTTAGAAAATAAAATATGATCTATCACTGTTTATTTCATAGGTGAAACAAAAAAAATATATAAAAAAAATATTTAATAGTAAGAAATCTAATTTTATCCTCTAAAATGAAAATCTAAAATTTAGAAGATTCAAATTTATTTTTTAATTGATCAAATCAGATCCATCAATTTTTATTTCAAAAAATTAAAATATCTTAAAAGTTTATAATACTAAAATCGAACCCAATAATTCTCTTTTTTAAGAGTAGAAATTTTAAAAACATAAAATTGTACTTAACATTTTTTTTTCAAAAAAAAAAAATCTCATAAATAGATATCAAACCCAGCAATTTCTTATTTTGTTAAATGATCTCCATATCTTGAGAAAAACACAAAAATACCAATATCCATAAAATATATTTTAGCTCGATATTAAAATTTTTTAATCCAATATTTAATGTAGATATATATAAATAACGAATAGTTGGCTAAAAATAATGTATTTATAAATAATAGATTCTAACCTTATTTTTGAACAATATTTTGGCGTCGTTAGGATTTATGACATCTAGAGAGATAATTGAACTTGCATTCACATCCATCTGGTTCAATACTCGTTTTGCCTCAGAAATTAGCAAAACCTTGCATCCTTTTTTATTCTCTTGTGATGCTTTCCCTGCTTTACTAGAACCACTAGAGGTGTCTTTAATTTGTTTCTCTGTTTTCGTCTTGTTAGCTACAAAAATATGGATATTAGTATTGAATACAATGCAAAACAGTATATGTATAATATATAAATATGATAATAAAAAGTTGCTTATAAATTTAAGAAATTTAAGGTATTATCTAATATAAATATATATATGATATGCGTATGGAAATAAAAATTAAAATATTTGTGCATTATAATTTGTTACCATCTATTCCTGACTTTAATCTTGTCAAATTTTGTCTATCACCAACAAAATTTTTTGTCTCTGCCAAATTTTGTTTATCACCAACAAAATTTTCTGTCTCTGCCTTAGTTAAAGCTGCTCCAGAGGGATTAGAAGATCTTATTCCTTGTTTGAGAACGAGATTCTTTTTGTCATCTTCACCCTGTGATGGAATTCCCAACATATCCAAGTCCACTTTTGTATACATATCATCAAGGATTATAAGAGTGTCTTTTTCTTTCTTCAATTTCTCTCTTATGCGAATAGCTCTTGCATACTCACCTACGTTATAAAAGTATCATAGATATAAAACACAAATACAACAGAAAACTATTTTTTAAAAAAGAAAAAAAAAAGAAAAATCAACCCCAACAATGCCATCAGACCTATTTAGGGCCACTTTTCTCTTAAGGCATAGCCATCGAAGATAAAGATTAAGGAGATAAATATTTATATAAAAATATTTTTTATGTTAAGATAATATTTAAAAATTATTAAATAATTTAATAAAATTAATTAAATTATTATTTAATAATTTTTAATTATTAATTTTACATAAAAATAATTACATGTTAAATTAATTACACTTAAGATTTCACCGACAAATAAGTAATAATGTGGCTAAGAGTGAGGGTGACAACATGCTTAGCTAGACAAACTAAGGTGAATTTATACAGGACTAATTAAAGTTTCTTTACATTATAAAACTAATTAGTTTTAATTTTGAGCTGTTGGATTCATTCGGTCTTTAATTCATTCTCAAGTCTAATAGGAAGTGAGTCAAGTGACCACTATGTATTAAGCATCTTTGTCATTTAATTAATTTAAGGTGCACGCTCCTTGTTTCATTGATCCTATTTTAACACACATTTTATATAACTAAATGATTAATTTAATGAATAATTTTTTTCCATGCAGTTTGATTGTGCAAGAATTATCAAGTTTAACAATATTCTAGATATTATGTTTGTAGATTTGTCCCAAATACTTACTCCAATATTTTTACGAAACTAGTAGTATTTGATCGATCTCTCTCTATATATGTGTATTATTGATGACTGGTATAATAATATTTTAAATAGTATATTATTTAAGTGAATTAGAAAAAAATAAAAAAAAAGTCTAAAAAACGTTTATTAATTAATGGAAGTAGAGGTAAACCACCAAAGAGCAAAGAACATTACAAATAAAATGCGAGGAAGGTTAGGGGAAGCAACTTTTGTGATTTATAGCCATTAATAATATTTTTAATGGTGTGAGATTTTATCCAACAATGTAAAATTACTCATTTTTTTTTAATTATATATTAGTCAAAATTTAATAAAATTACTTATCCTAGACTTTTTCATAAAAATGCTACTCAAACAACCACCGAAAATTCACTGTCTCTTTTTTTTGTTTGAGCAGTTTTGAAAATATAGTTGTTTGCATTTATTATAGGTATAAAATATAGATAGATAGATAGACACTCACTCTCCTCTTGCAATGTTATTCCGAGCATGTCAGCAATCTGTCCTTGAATTTTTCTGATGTCTGGATTTTTGCCCACATTTGCCATAATGACCATATCAAATAACTTAGGTTCTCGATTTTGAAGTGTGTTAATAGCTTTTATGACCAAAGTAGTCTTTCCCATACCAGCTAGGCCGTGAACACCAACCATTGTAGCACTCGAATCTTCCAAGGCTTTTTTAACATCTTCCATATTTTGTTTTCTTGAATCAAGCTCTTCATATTCAACAGAAGGAAGCGCATAACCCATTGAAGAAGGCGGGCCCTGCCAACGAGATATACTATCATGCTTCTCATTTTGCAATTCTTCAACCCTTTCTTTGATATCTTCTGCTTTTTTGCTGCGATGATATCTTATGTCTAGATTTTGAAATGGAAAAGCAAGTGCATATCCTTCATTTTTATCATGTTCTTCTTTAAATTTTTCATATTTAGCAACAATTGCATCCACACGAGCCAACCATTCTACAACATTATCATATATAGCTCTCCCATACCGTCCTTCATCTTCTTCGGCTTTATCACGCACCCCATCTCTATCATTCTTGAGAGCCTCTACAGCTTTGCTTACATTGTCAAATCTTTTCTCGTAATCCCACACGTAGCCTAGTTGCGTTGTTAAGAAAGTAGATACTGCATCGAATGCACGTTCTTGCAAAAAGTCAGGTACAAAGGGGATCGACATGCTTTTATTTCATCCTTGGTATCCTTTAATTTTGCTACATCTTCATGCTACACATGATGTAGAACTCAATGAGAAATTGAAAATGTATAAATGATGAAATATAAAAATACTCCCCTGATTTATAATATCCGTTTTATTTTTATTCTTTAAAGTTTTAACATTTTTATTTCTAATCATAGTTCTTCTGTTTCTTTTTTTTTTTTATGTAAATTTACCCATAATGATGATATAATTTTGAGAGAGAGATCG
>NC_029786.2:11116245-11117946 GCF_000816755.2 Arachis ipaensis
TTTTTTTTTTTTTTTTTTTTTTTTCGTGAGAATTGGGTTTATAAAAAAGACGTGAAAATAGTAATGTGTTGCATGCAAGACCAGAAAGAAAAGAAAAGAAAAAGAAAAAGAAAGAGAAGTGAAGTGAAAAGACAAAGACAATAGAGACTTCTTTCAATCACTTGAAAGAATTAAGATCTTTAATTTTCATAAAAAGTATCACAGGTCATTGAAATTATATAGCATTTTTTTAACGAAAAACAAGGTCTTGATCTTAATTAATATTATATAGCATTATTTATTTTTTTATAGTTTGTTGACTTTGTTCACATGACGAAAAACAGAGTCTTGATTTTAATGAATATTATATAGCATTATTTATTTTTTTTACAGTTTGTTCACATGACGAAAGCGGAAAAACAGGATCTTGATCTTAATTAATATTATATAGCATTATTTTTTTTATAGTTTGTTCACAGAATGAAAAACAGGGTCTTGATCTTAATTAATATTATAGAGCATTATTTATTTTTTTTTATATTTTGTTGACTTTGTTCCCATGACGAAAAACAGTTGATCTTGAATTCTTAATTAATATTATATAACATTATTTATTTTTTTTAGAGAAAGTACGAGGAGCCAATAGAATATTTGTACAATGTGTATAATGGAGGTTTATGAAGTATTAGAGATATAACCATATATAATCATTAGTGTTACCTTTTTTCATTAGCTGAAACTTTTGGGATGAGTGGTATCATGACATGGTATTAGAGCTCTAGATTCGAAAGGTCACGAGTTCGATCCTTGGTGAACCCCAAAATCAGTTTAAGCTAATATGTGAGATGTTCATTTTGTAACTCAATAGCCCATGATACACAATTGTACAAATAGTCCATTGGCTTCCTAACTAGGGGTGGCTGGGTAGAGTAGGGTAGGGTTTGGAGTCAACCCTAACCCTACCCGCTCTTAACCCGTGGGTACTCGACCCTATCCGCATGTTACAAAAAAAGATGCAACATTATTATATAACTTGATGATAATTTAAAATACAAGTGACTTTTATGTAAAAAAAAAGTTTATTAAGTTATCAATTAATAATCTTCTTTTAATGACTAAGGATCTTTTGCATTTAGTGAGAGATCTTTGGTTCAACATCCACTTAAAATATATTTTTATATAAGTATATAACATATACATATATAGAGTGCGGGTTAGTCGGGTAGGGTTGAGGCTCAACCCATATCCTACCCGACCCGCACGAAAATCTACCCACACCCTACCTTACCCATTACAGATCGAGTTAGCAACCCTACCCGACCGAATAAGATCGGGTTGGATATCTGCGGATAAGGTACATATTGCGACCTCTATTCCTAACTCTTTTTTTTATAGTTTGTTGACTTTGTTCACATGACGAATCCAAAGCCCATTGTTTACCGACCAACCCTTGTACAATGCAATTAATACCACTGTCAGAGTTGAGCTCTTTTTTCGTCTACCTTTCAGCAAGCTGTTGCCCACTTCTCTCTCTTCTCATTTTAAAATTGTCCATTACAATTCTATTAACTCTTGTCGTTTTGTGTAGCCAAGTAATGTTTGTCTTGGTGTGAGCTGGTAGTTGAAGCCATCTGAAGTGTGGGTCATAGGTTTTTGTTTATGATATTTGGGCTGATGGGTTCTAAACACCGAGGCGTATATGGAATAATGGACTGCTCTCAA
>NC_029786.2:11117987-11121385 GCF_000816755.2 Arachis ipaensis
TTGTAAAAATAAATAAAAAATAGTATTATATTTTATGAAGAGTAAAATTTTAAAATTTTAAATTAACAATGGTTGAGTAGAACATGAATGATTTATTTTGCTGCGTAATAATTAATTAAAAATTTAACTTAGTGTGATCGGTGACATGTTATATATTTTTGAGCTTTTATATTCATAATTGTCTTTGATTTATTTGATTTATGAGGAAATTAATAGTAATTTGATTTTTGTGAGAGTTAATAAATTTTATTAGTCGTTTATTCATTATTTGCAAAAAAATATTGTCACAAAATTATTGATTTTTTATTATTTGGGAATAGGTTAATCAAGATACAAAATATAGACTATAAGTATTTAAAAAACATATATGAAAAACTTATGTATTATGCAACACAAGCAAATTTATAAGAGAACGAAGTATAGAAGACGATAGTACGCTTTAGTTGTTATTGATATGCGTTATTCATACAAAAACAAAAACATTGATTTCCGTTAAGAGATTAAAGTAGCTAGTAAAAAAAATTTATTGATAAATAGAAACATAATACGATTGAAATGAAGGAAAAACATGATAAAAGAAGTTTTATGGGTAAGATGGACCTAAGATGAAGAAACGTATTGATTAGTGGGATTATAGAAAGCCTCAAGGTATTCGCACTTTTTTTCCAATTCAGTAATCCAGGCAATACAATCATTGTTAGCCTCTTGCAGAATTATTGTTGCACGGAGGTAGTTGTAGTTCCTAATTTTCTGATGTGTCATGTGAAGGACGGTATCAAGCATGCAATAGGTTGGGTCTTGTCTTGCATCTCGCTCGACTAAGGAGTATCTTCCTTTTGCATGTAGATGGATTCCAAATGGATGGCCTGGGAGCACAACTTGAAAGCCGTAGAAGGATCCGTCATTCTGGGTTAAGAAGGTTTCATTCCGGTAGAAAATAGGCATCGGAATTGTCGCATCGTAACAAACTTTGAGGAGCCAATCCTCCATGCTATTGTTGATGGCAAATGTCGAATTTGCAGCTTGATTTGATGGAACTGTGTTAAAGCCTAAAAGATGTGCCCATTGTTGTTGACTATATGTACAATAACAAAATGATGATGAAGAAGGCGAGTTCAAAATCAATTGTATTTAGTAAGTCGAAATACGTAAGAAATAATTTATTGTTCTATTCTAGTGTAAGTTGCCATGAAGGTAGGAGCATTGTGAAAATTTAGACTTAAAAATCTAAATGTGTTGCATGTGAGAGGAAGATAAGGACTTAGACATATAGTGATATGAAGAGTTAGGAAGATAGCATCACAACCTAAAGAACCACAGGAAAGTAGAGCATGTAGAGACTACTCACAGAGAATATTGGAGCATAGTGGCCGTGTGGGATTTTTCTTATCCTCGGTTGTGGTGGCGGCAATGAAGAGGGCGAATTCAAAATTGTACAAGATGTTTCTGGTACGGGTTGAGAGATGGATCGAGAACTTGCGGGTTGAGGCAGATGCCGGATCACTTGCCTGGAGCAATGGGGGTGGTACCTGCAAAGACACTCCGACGCTCAAGTCAGAATGGATCTAAGAGGTAGAAGGTGTGAGGAATGAATGAATACCTGGAGGGACCTGGGTCCTCTATTTATAGATGATGGTGAATATCTTATCTTATCTTATTTGGCTAAGATAAGGGAGACGTTTGAATTATCTTATCTTATCTTATCTTATTTGGCTAAGATAAGAGAGACGTTTGAATTCGAAAGTTGGTTAGGAGCTCTAGTGGGCTGGTTTCGGACCTTCTGGAAGGGCGAAGGGTGTCGGACCCTGGTAACCGAGTTCGGGGACCGTTCTGGGTGTAGGATCCGTGGGCCGGATCCGTAACAAAAATGAACTGCATTTAGTAAGTCGAAATATGTAAGAAATGGTTTATTCCTAGTGTAAGTTGCCCTAAAGGTAGGAGCATTGTGAAAATTTAGACTTAGAAATCTGAATGTGTTGCATGCGAGAGGAAGATAAGGACTTAGACATATAATGATATGAAGAGTTAGGAAAGTAGCAGAACAACCTAAGGAACCACAGAAAAGTAGAGCATATAGAGACTACTCACAACAGGATATTGGGGCACGATGGCCGTGTGGGGTTTCCCTTGTCCTCGGTTGTGGTGGTGACAATGAAGAGGGCGAGTTCAAAATGAACTGTATTTAGTAAGTCGAAATATGTAAGAAATGATTTATTGTGCTATCCTAGTGTAAGTTGCCCTAAAAGTATGAGCATTGTGAAAATTTAGACTTAAAAGTTGAATGTGCATTGCATGTGAGAGGAAGATAAGGACTTAGACATATAGTGATATGAAGAGTTAGGAAGGTAGCAACACAACCTAAGGAACCACAGAAAAATAGAGCATGCAGAAACTACTTACAGCAGGATATTGGGGCACTACGGCCGTGTGGGGTTTTTCTTGTCCTCGGTTGTGGTGGCGGCGACATTTCTTTCCGGGTAGTCGCTACTATTTCAACAATCTCTTCGTTTTCTGCTATAAAAGTATCGATTCTTGTTTGAAAGGCATTTTCAGCCAGAAGTACAAAACAACACCTTAAGCTTAACCCACACCATCTTCTCTTTTTTTTTTTTTGTTGCAATCTTGCAACCTTGTTGTCCATTTGTTTTTCTCACTTTCTCTGATTTTTTCAAAGAAAATAGCATAGAACAGCTATTTATTTGTCTTTAACGGACTAGCTCATCCCACCCTTTTCAGAACAGATAATTTGTTATGAAACTGATAACATATGATATTTTTATTTTTATGCATTTTTGTTTCAACTAATTAATTTTGGTAAAAAAATTTGAATATTTAATTAAGTTAATATTAATAGAATATTCAATTTTTCTACTAGAATACAAGAGATTTTGTAATATGTTGATTAATTTTCTATGTTGATTAATTTATTACAGATTTAATGATAAAAAAATCAATAGTTTTGTGATGATATTATTTGTAAATAATGTATAAATCAACAATAAAACTAATTAGCTCTTACCAAAAGGTTAAATTACTACTAATTACATCATAAATCAAATAAACGATTTGTCACCTTAAAAATTAAAAATAAGATGCAATCACTTAACTATTGGTCATATTAAATTAATGTTTTAAATAATTATTAAACATTAAAATAAGACACTCATATTCCACTCAACTATTATTAATTTAAAATGCTAAAAAATCTTGTTTTCCATATGGCATAATACTTTTTTCCCCTTAATTTTGTAATATGTTAGCAAAATAGGATTATCTACAAAATTAACAAATAATATGCATAAAAATAATTTTTTTAACAGAATTATAAACTAAAGAATTTTTATTTAAATAAAAAGCCAAAATTTGTCTAATATTATAAAAAATAAAAACCAATTTTG
>NC_029786.2:11121488-11126503 GCF_000816755.2 Arachis ipaensis
AAAATTTAATAATATGAAAATAATATTGAATATTTCATACATATTCTTTTAATACGATGTTAGTATTAGAATTAGAAAGCATAAAAAAAAGAACATGCAAGGAAAGTTAACGTCGTTTGTTTTTTTAATCTCTCTAAAATTTATATTTTTATTTTCAATACTGTATCATAACATTTCAGTGTCCACTTGTCAATTTTTAAGCTCATCAGGTTTTTTTGACAAATTTTAGCAATGAAATTTTAGACATGTTAAAAAGTGTAACATCCTATCACACTAACCGTTACCTCTAACCGTAAAATAAAGGGTGATAAAGCGTCACGACAGTTCTAAAACTTATATATATATCCAAAAATTAATATAACTAGGACTGCATTTGTTTCTGTGGACAGAATAAAGAGACATGAACAATACATTTGTAAAACGTATTTGGATAGAGAGACATAGACAGGACACAATATCTTTGGGACACTTTTTTTTTTATTTTTGTGTCCACTTCTAAACGAAGGACACTGATGGACACGGGAATAGAAAGGTGGACTTAGGATTTTTAATGAAATTTTTTTTTTGTCTATAGTATCTTTCATTATTCTCCTATTATCCCTTTTTATTATCTTGTGAAAATCCTATCCATTTTATTAGATAGATCTATTTTAGAAATTTTACATTATATTTTAGTCTTGTTTATATTTATCCAAATATAATACTAGACATTACATTAGTGTCTTGTCTATTGTATCCAAACACAATACATAAAAAGTAATTTTTAGTGTCTCTGTCTCAGTGTCATGTCCTATCCTGTCTACAAAAATAAACGCAGCCTAGAAGCCCGATGAAGAAATAAAAGTTCAAAGATGCATAAAATGAAAATACAAAACATGAAGTGTTCACACACAATAACTAAAACGCGTTGGCACGACAAGAATAGAACATAATATATATAACCTTGCATAAAGCTCCAAGACACAAGGTAGTAGCTAGATAGATAAACAAGGTGTATATATATATATGGTATACAAAAGAGAACTAGTAAAAGCCTGTGGAGTTTAGACCGACTAGTTAACAAAAGATACAACAGAATTTTTAAAGCTAAAACAGATACATTTTTTAAAGCTAAAACAGATACATCATGTCTCTCAAAGTTTAAACCTCTAAGGCAAAAAAATACAATAACAAAAATGAGAGAACTAATAATAAAATAAAGTACAAAACAAAGTTGAATCATCCTTCGCTCTGTCACCACGTCCGCAAACTCATCGAGACGGGTTGCGACCTGCATCTGAAAAACAATAACAACATGTATGAGAATTGGGGATTCTTAGTATGGTAACAATACCCAATAGATAAGATATAAGGTTCCGTGAAGCCAAAGGCAATCATAGAATTTTGCATGCATAAGATTCAAGCTAACATAATTATAGAAATTAAACCATAAACAGGGTAGTCTAACTTAGGAGATTTCTAACTAATATTAGTCACCACTGTCCCACAGCCTTCACCAACCTACCCTCCATGCGATCCCATTGCCACCGACTACCGAGCCTCCTCAAGCCCAACAGAACACACAAGTAATGCAAACAAGTAAAACACAAATAATATACATATACAGCAAGTAAAATAAATAGCAAGTAGGCATGTGATCCATTTAGACATAACTGAATTTAAGCTATAGATGTATTATAATATACTCCTAATGAAATATTACCTCAAACTTATTTTAAAATCGTTATGACTCTAGATGTATTATATTAGTACAATTGTATTCAATATTTGTGGCTGGAGTGATTGGGTTCAAGCTTTGGTGGCTAGAGCTCGTTGGAACTGATTTGGAGTCTTGGAAGTTTGAATTGTGGCATTTTAAGCTTAGGGAGAAATCAACCAAGGTATGGTTTTGGTTTCTCATAGTTAATGTATAATGTCAGGTGAAAACTTAAGCTAATTGACTTTAGGATAAGTTGAACTATGTGAATTATTAATGATTAGTGATCGTTGATGGAAACTGTTGACTGAATTTGTATAATGATATGTTGTGGTGAGTGAATGGTGTATGATGATAGAATGAGTCGTATGTATTAGAGTATGATTGATGAATATAAAATGATGATAGTTGTTGATGTTGATGGAGAATTGGTGATAATTATGAATGGTGAATTGTGAATTGAATTGAGTAATTAGGTGTGAAGTGATTGAAGAAGGTTGGAGAGGTAACTGGCATTGATTCTGGTTATAGTTGAATTAATTTTGATTGAGGATTTTGGAAACTAGTGTTTTGAAAAAATTTGGTAAAAGTTGATTTTTGACCAACTTCAGCGGAGCATAACTTGGCTTCCGGATCTTCAAATTTTGTAAAACTTGTTTTGAATGAAAATTGGGTCCATATAGTTTGTACCGTTCAAAGAATGGACTAAAAATAATTTTTTTACGAAAAAGCTATGCGCGTTCAAAGTTGGGTGTGAAAATTTTATTTTTATGACTTAACAGCTTTTTTTGAAGTTTCTGATGCAGATGCGTACACGAACATGCATGTGACGTGGACCCTGGTCTCTTCCCAGACGTCCCATGTATGCGGACATGGCATGCGTATGCAGAATGGGCCAAATGACAGGCTCGCATACGCAAGCAATGCTACGTGACCCGGGAATGTTTCCCTGCCCAAGGGCTCGCGTACACGGACAAGGGGCGCGTACGCGAACATGGTATGTGTACGCAGAATCCCTATTTTCTGAAAATATTGTTTTCAAGTTTTAAACCATTCTTCTAGTTTTTCAAACCTTTGAAATTACCATTTGAGATTCATTACCTAGTGTTTAGGCTTTTGGGATGAGTAAGAGTGCATTAGTAAAACAAAAGAGGTAGCTTCTGTTTTGTATTTAGAGCCGGAGACTTAGGGATCACAGAGTGTTGTGGGTAGGTTAACTAGAGTGGTTTAGCGTAGTGTTTGAAATTTACTAAAGAGAAGATATTGGAGTATTAGTGAAGTTAAGCTTGAGGAAGTATATGTTAATTATAAATATAATATTGGGTATAATTTTATTATAAATATGATTGTTTTATCTCGAGCATTCTTTCTCGAAAGTGTGACCCCAGTGAGATGGTGGAAGGTGAGGGTCGCCTTCTTTGTTCCTCCTGGTATTATAAAATTGCCTCCAACGAGATGGTGAGAGATTAAGATCACCTCCTTTGTCCTGGGTAGATGTAAGGGTTGTGGTTTGCCCCCACTTGCTCCGAGTTGGTTAGTTGAGGCTCTCCGAGTAAATACAAGGGTGTGGTTCGCTCCACTTACTCCAGGTTGGGATGATTTTGAGCTTCTTGGGTAGATGCAGTGGTCATCCCCACTTGCTTCAGGTTGGTATTTATAATTGATCTTAGTCTCTCTAGACAAACATAGTGACTCGTTTCCATTGGTTCCAGGTTGAGATTTACGATTCTTTTGACCCAGCTTGGTGATGGATGGTTGATTATTTATATACATGCATATGCTTTGAGCTTCATGTCGCTGGGATTGTCCAGGGTTCGCTATCGGACATCTCAGGTTTGGCTGGATAACCGACAGATGATATCATTGGTCATAGAGTAAATATGCATCATGTGCATTTGTATGTTTTGTTTGAGTATGCATATTTTGGTTTGCCTAATTGTTTATATATGTCTATATGCTACATGACTTAGCTGTTGTACCTGTTGTTTTAATTGTGTATTATTTGTATGCTTTGTATGTCTTTGCAACTAAGAGATCCCTCATGCTGACAGAGGTAACGCTGAGGGTAGTTCCACCGGTGATTAGGAGGTTTGGGTTGATAGGAGGTGAAGAGTTAGATTTGAACTAGAATTCACAAATAGATTCCCAAGTTTCTGGTTTAGTATACTTCTTTAAGTTTAAATCTGAGTGTTGAAGTTCTAAGAATGTCTCTGACATTTCCGAGACCTTATATATTATCTATGTGGGCACCTTTACCATACCGAGAACCTTTGGTTCTCATTCCATACATGTTGTTGCTTTTCAGATGCAGGAAGTGACGCGCCTCGCTGAGTGTGCTGGATTTGCTTTCTTGAAAGCGAAGACTTATCTTTTGGGACTTATTTTCTGTTTTAGTTTATGTAGTTAGTTCTCCACTTTTGTACCTTATGTTATATATCTCTCTTAAAAAATTATTTTGGAGAAACAAGACCTTACTATTTGTATATATTTTGTTAGGTTGTATTTGTATATGTATATTCTAGCTCGCCTTGACTTCGTAGGTCGAGTCTAGAGCTTGATTATGCAGCTATCTTTTGGAACTCTAGTTTATATTTGTCTCTTTAGTTTTTCTATATAAACCTTCTGTCTTAGCGCTTTTCGAGTGTGCATGTGTGGTTTTAGCGCTTGTGTGTGTGGGGGGTAGGATGTTACAGAAGCCGCCAGATGGTTGGGTCAAGGTGAACTGTGATGCCAATGTCTTTCTTGAGCGACAGTTATTAGCTAGATTTGGTTGTTATCAAGAACTATTTAGGAATTTGGGTCAGTGGCTCTACAGGATCTCTATCGATTTGGGAAGTTCACCGATGTAAAATATTTACAATTTGGAGAGGCCTTATGTTGGTTTGGGAGTGTGGTGTGAAGAATGTGATTTGCGAGACTACTGATTCCAAAGAAGCCTTTCTTGCTGTTCAGCGCCTATTAGTTTCATTTAATGAAGAAGATGATGATTTGGTAGGTAAATTCAAGAGCTCATCACTAGACCATGGGAGGTACAAATGAGCTTAGTCTATAGAGAAACAAATGCAACTGTGGATGCCATCGCTAAAAAAGGAGCTCTTAGTAATATTTCTTACTCAGGATGGATTCACCTTGGTGAGAATTACAAGAGTATTCCAAAATAAAAATATATTTTAGAAAGGTTTTGCTCTCCTACTTGGGGATATCTTTTATGCTCTTTTTTTGTTTAGACATAAAAAAAAAATATTACATATTTACATATATATTAAAATCAGTTACTAGTATAAAATACATACTAAAAATAAATTAAATTATATATATA
>NC_029786.2:11126623-11176467 GCF_000816755.2 Arachis ipaensis
AATTATAACAACAATAATTAATAATTAATATTTTAAAAAAATAATATAATAATAATCAACATTAATTATAAATTTAAAAAATAAGAATGACCCAAACAACTTCATATTTAGAAATAAATGAAATCACGCATTTAATTAAAAAGGATAAACGAGCATAATATCATAGCATGTATCATCTTGAGCAATCTATGTTGCTGCCGAAACAATAAACAATCACGCCAACCTTAATGCCTTCATCACAAGCATATAATCTATAATTAAGCAGGAAAACCAGCTTGAGCGCAAATGATTCAAAATAATACTATAAGCACACATCATCGCCACAACTGCAAGCTCATGCTGTCTTGATTACGTATTAATTACGAAGTCTATATATTTCTTCTTTTTAGAAATTAAGCGTTTTAGTAACTTTCAGGAAAAATTTTATTTTAATTGTAAAAAATATCGGATCTTTAATTTGTCAAATTACTAATATAAAAGATAAATTATTATAGAGTAAAAATAGTAGAGAAAAATAGAAAAATGAAGAGATAGATGAGAGAATTTAGGAAGGGAGTTTATTAATTTTAAAAAAAAATATTTTCTCTCAATTTTAATAAGAGAGTGTCATATAACACATTTGATTATTAAATTAGATAGTAATATATGATACATAATATAGATATATTTCAATTTCAATTTCAATATTTCAATTTTAGTTTTAATGCAATTAAAGAATGTCATGTTGCACATTTTGATTGTTAAATTAGTAATTAGTCATTGATATTGATAATGATATATAAAATAGATAGAGTAGTTGAAGGAATGAGAGAAATAGACAAAGAAAGAGGGAGGAGGGGATTGGAGAACTCTTTAATTTTGGAAGTAAAAATTTGATTTTAATTACAAGAAGTATAATTACCCGTGCATGGCACGTGATAAGATTGAAATTATAATTTTAAATTATTTTTTTAGAATTAATTTAAATTATAATAATTTGATTAATAAAAAAGTAATATATTATGCATTGTTTGATTTTTTTTAATCTAGTGTTAATTAGATTAACTCTAAAATAGTTATTAATCGGTTTTAATAATCTATTTTTTTCAATAAATCAGACATATATACTGAATGTGATCATAAATAATATAGTAATAGTCAAATCCATCAACAAATATATTGGCTATTATCACACTATAAAACAAATTAAATAAGGAACAGGGTAAGGACCCCAGGGTTTGGAACAGAGAAGAGTATCGGCGGCTGGAATCGGAGTCTTTCTCCATTTTTGTGGATAATCTCCCGGAAGACATATCAAAAAGAGAATTGTTTCAGTTATTCAACTGGACTGGGCGCATCAACGATATATATCTGTCCAGGAAATGGAAAAACGGAGAGATCTACATGTTTGCCTTCATCCGATACACGACGAAAGGAGGGGCATCGAAAGCTATAGCGGAAATGAATCGCCTGAGGCTGAGAAGCAATGTCCTCTTTGTAGGAGAGGCTAGGTACAGAAGAACCTCGGAACCAACGAAAGTGGAGAAGGAAAGACGGGAAGATCATGCACCAGGCCCATCGGTAAAGCGATCACACGGGACTAGATACGATGACGAATCCTTGCTCACTGGGATAGAGGGAAGGACGAAGGAAACTATAAAGACTGGGCATGAGATTGGCGAGACTAAGATACTGGAAGCTGCAGTGGTACAAGATAATATTGAATGGCTATAGCGAAGCCTTGTAGGGATTACAACGAAGCCAATTGATTTTAATTCCTTGAGGGGTATAATAGCTAGGAAGCTACCTTCTGTTGTTCAAGTCCGGGAACTGGGAGATCATAAAGCTATTTTGACCTTTGATATTGCCCTGAATACAGACGAAACTTATAGGTTTAAGTTGAATAATCTTTTGCAAATTTTTCACAAGGTAAGAAGGTGGAATGAATCGGAGCGCAGTGATTCCAGAAGGGTGTGGCTCGAATGCTACGGCCTCCCGCTGCATGCATGGTCAGTTGACAATTTTAATTTGATAGGAGGTCTTTGGGGAACAGTAGTCGGGTGTGCGAAAGAGACAGAATTGTGCAGTGCTTTCACTGCAGGCCGTGTCTTAGTTGATACGTGCGCTATGGAAGTGATCCAGGAGCGGATCTGTGTCGCTGTTGGATCCGGGAGATACGACGTTCTAGTCAAGGAGGTTGGGCATGGAATGGGTGGCGAAAAGGCTAGGGATTGGTTTATGGACAGTGGAGTCATAACTGATGAAATATTGCATCAGAACATAGCAAGTAGGAGTAATGAGGGAGTTAATGGACAGGAAAAGCGACTGTTTTCATCAAAGGGAGCCGAGCAAGATGAAGCTTCGCTGATGGTGGTGAGCCACGGAGGGGAAGATGATGAGGGTAGGATGGTAATTTTGGTTGATTTTTTAAATGAATGGATTAATGGCAGTGCAAATCAAAATTGCACAAAAATAGCAACAAATCAAATCATTGACGGTGCCAATCAAGAAATCCCGGATTATGAGTGCGAAAATGCTTCCAGTTATGATGGAGAGTCTGAGCGTACAGTTACTTGTGAATTTCCCTCCTTTCTCAATGGGCTGAAACGGACAAAAAAGCATGCAAAACAAAAATGAAAAAAGGGAGGTTGTATTAAGGTGTGGGCTAGAAACAAGGACAGGAGGCAGGAGAGAAGAGAGATCTGCAACCCGCCAAGCCAATCCTGAATGCGCAGCAAGGTTCCCTCGAGAACGAGGTGCGCTGTCTCGATGGGGAGTGCGACACCAACTGTGGGGCGGGGAACGAAAGGAACCGGGTAAGCCCAGATCGGAGAAGCCGGCTGGTCTGCGACGAAGTAGTCCGATCCCGCACTGGCAGAAGAGCTAGCGCGAGTCATGCTGGGGGGCAGGTATTGGCGAGGAGGAAGGCAATCCTCCAGGCGTTGTGGCGAAAAATATGGAGAGCGCGGCAGCAAAATCGGGAACGGGGAGCGGTGAAGATGGTGGAGACATTCATGGTGCTATGGAAGAAGGAGAGGTAAGCATGGCTGATGGGGATGCTGGACTAGGGGGCGCACATAGGAATCGGGCTGCACAGGGGGGTACGGAGTGAAGGATAACCGGTGATATGATGGACTTGAACAGTAATCATGTGGATGGGATGCAGATGAATGACCAGCGCTTGGAGGAGCAACTTTTGAAAAATAAAAAAACACTAGAGCTGGCTTTGGAATCAGGGGCATTACTATACAATGAGGAAGATGACATAATGTCAATTCTTCAGGCTCAAAATGAAGAAATATCACAAAAGAGAAAGTTGGCAAAGCAAAAGGCGAAGTTTCGGTGTTGCAGACCAAAAACTAAAAATCAGGTGTGTAAAAATAGTTCAAAATGACTTTCTGTTCTTGGAATGTTAGGGGTTGCGGGGTGATGGGAAGATGAGAATGGTGAGGGATTTGAAAAATAAATTTAACCTGAGCATGTTAGGATTCGACGTCAATAGGATTTGGGGATGTGCTGGGACAGGGTGGGAATATGTAGGATCGGACGGTGCATCAGGGGGACTGTTGATGATTTGGGATGGCACATTTTTTAAGATGAATAACTGCTATAAAGGGGAAAGATGGTTATGTGTTGAAGGTGTTGTGCTGAAGAATAGCTTCAACTGTGCTTTTTTCTTGATCTATGGTGCACATAGTAGAGAAGAGAAGCGCCAGGTGTGGGAGGAGCTGAGCTACATTGCTGGGTTGTGCCAGATTCCCTGCTGCTTTATGGGGGATTTTAATGAGATAGTGCATGCAGAGGAACGAAAAGGTATTGTTAGTTTGCCTGTATCCGCAGAAGAGTTCAAGAATTGGATTCAGGACATGCACTTGGTGGACCTGCCACTTACAGATCGTAAGTTCACTTGGTTTCGAGGTCGTTCGTGCAGTTGACTTGATAGAGTATTGGTCAGTGTGGAATGGTTAGAAGAGTTCCCTAAGACTCGGATACGAGGAGGACCAAGAGGCTTGTCAGACCACTGCCCTATCATTGTGGAGGAGCGGAGGATGAAGGGAGGTCCTAGTCCTTTTCGGAGTCTTGACGCGTGGTTCACACATGACGGCTTCCTTCGAATGGTTAAGGAGGAATGGAGGGGTTTAGGGGAGTTACAATTTACGGATAAATTGAAGGCGCTCACGGGTCCGTTGAGAAGTTGGCATAAGAACAACTTTGGTGAGATGAACAATATGATCTTGAAGTTTGAGGAAGAGATCAAAAAGGCTGATGACATGGTGAGTGCTGGAGTGTATGATGCTACTATGGAGGCTAGAAGAAAGGTGCTAGTTACTTGCTGTGAGCGATGGTATGTGAGGAAAGAAATTCACTGGAAGCAAATGTCTCAATCTCAGCAAGCCAAGGAGATGGACAGAAACACAAGGTATTTCCATAATATAGCGTCGTCTAGAAGGAGGAATAATCAGATTGATAATTTGGTAGTCAATGGCAGACTGATAAGGAGTCAAGCTAGAATTAAAGTAGCTATCAGATAGTTTTATAAAGATCTGTATCATCAGGAGAGCTCTCCGTTACTGGGGTTCAGAGATGGGCTGGTGGAAAGGATAGAAGCGGAAGAATCGGGGTCCTTGGAGGTGTTGCCTTCACCTGAGGAAATTAGGCAGGCGGTGTGGGATTGTGAGTCCTCGAAGGCGCCAGGATGTGATGGGTTCAATATGAATTTCATTAAGCGGTGCTGGGAGGAGATTGGAGCGGAATTCACGGGAGCGGTTATGGGGTTTTTTCAGACAGCCAGGTTACCCGCAGATTCCAATATTACGTGGGTGGCGCTGGCCCCTAAGTTCACTGGTGCGAAAGAGATGAAAGACCTCAGGCCTATTAGTATGGTTGGGTGTGTGTATAAGGTCATTTCAAAGGTACTGGTTAGGAGGATGAGAGCAGTAATGCCTGGGCTAGTGGGGGAGACTCAAAGTGCTTTTGTGCAAGGTAGAAAAATTCATGATGGGGCCCTCATAGCATGTGAAACGGTGCACTGGCTTAGAAGGAGAAAGGGAAAGGCAGCCATAATCAAACTTGATTTCCAGAAGGCTTATGACAGAGTCAAGTGGAGCTTTGTGGATATTGTGCTGGAGAAGATGGGGTTTGGTCGCAGGTGGAGGGCTTGGGTCATGGAGTGTGTGACTACAGCTTCAATGTCAGTGTTGATTAATGGATCACCAACTAAACCGTTTAAGATGGAAAGGGGCTTGAGACAAGGGGACCCACTTTCTCCGTTCTTATTTGTGCTGGTGGTGGATGTACTACATAGAATGATTGGCGAGGCAGTCAGAAATGGCCGTATCTCCCCTTTGGTGGTTGGTCGAGATAGAGTGGAGCTCTCACACCTTCAATTTGCTGACGACACTATCCTATTCTGCCCACCACATGAGGAGACCATGCAGAATTACAAGCGGCTGCTGTGCTGGTTTGAGCTAATGTCAGGGCTCAATATCAACTTCGACAAGTCCAGCTTGATTCCACTCAATTGTGAAGAGCAGTGGGTACAGCGTATGTGTGGACTATGGGGTTGTAAGGAAGGTACTCTACCTGTTAAATACCTTGGAGTTTCCTTAGGAGCTAATTCGAAGTTGGTCAAGACCTGGAAGCCTATCATTGATAAGGTGGAGGAGAAACTAAGCCTATGGAAAGCTAAGGTGCTAAACAAAGCGGGGAAGCTGGTACTTATAAAATCTGTCTTGAATAGCTTACCAGTGTATTATCTGAGCCTATACAAGATGCCGAAGGCGGTTGCAGAGAAGCTGATTTCCTTACAAAGAAGATTTCTGTGGAGTAAGGAGGACGGGGGACAGGGAATGGCGTTGGTAAAATGGGAGTTGGTGCAAGCTCCTAAAAGATTCGGTGGGCTGGGAGTTGGAGATGCTATGATTCGGAACACCGCACTATTGTTTAAGTGGTGGTGGCGTTTTGCGAAGGAAGAGTGCCCTTTGTGGAAGAAGGTGGTCTGTTCATGTAACAACTTGAGGCCGAATGAGTTACTATCCACGCAAGTGCTCCCTACTAGAGGAGGCCCTTGGAAGGATAACTGCCAAATAGAATTCAAGGAACAGAATATGAGGGATAAGATGATTACAGGTCTGGCTATGGAGGTTGGTGACGGACGAAGGACTCGATTTTGGGAGGATGTTTGGTTGCATTGTGGTTCCTTGAAAGATCGATTTCCCAGGCTCTTCTCTGTTTCAAACCAATGTGGGTCGGTTATTGGGGATTGTGGGTTTTGGGATGGGCTAGAGTGGGTTTAGAGCTTCCAGTGGAGGCGTGAGCTTTTTCAGTGGGAGGTAGAATTACTGAGTCAGCTACATGAGGTGTTGAGACCTGTGAGGTTAGCGAATGATAGGGAGGATAAAGTCGTGTGGAGATATGATAGACTTGGAATTTTTTCGACTAACTCCTTTGTGCAGGTGCTACAAGAAGGAATGCTATCAGAGGATGTTACCAGTTACAATTTCACGAAGACCATCTGGAAAGGGTTGGCCCCACCAAGAGTAGAGCTGTTTGTCTGGTTTGTCCTGATAGTCAGGGTGAATACAAAGGAACGGCTAAGCCGCCTGGGGATTATTAGCCAGGATGATAAGCGGTGTGTCTTGTGTAATAAAGATGATGAGTACGTCCATCACCTGTTTCTTGGTTGTGATTTTGCTTGGCAGGTGTGGAGTGCATGGATATCTGTGTCTGGCCGACCCTGGGTATTCCCGGAGCGAGTGAAGGACCATTTTCTGAGTTGGACAGATGAGCCGAGAAGAAAGGAAGACCAAAAGCAGCGCTTGAGATTCTTCTGTGCGATTGTCTGGCACATTTGGATGGAGCGAAATAGGAGGATCTTTCAGAATATAGGTAAAGGCGTTGACGAGTGGAGAGGTACGCATCCTTAGGGTTGTTGATGGCTATGCCGGAGATGACGTGGGGATGTTGGATAATTGGGGTAGGATTCTTCGGGAGAAGTCTATTTTCTAGTTGGTTTGATACTATTGCTCCACCTTAGCGTGTTGAGCTCTTTTCCTTTAAAAAAAAAAAACAAATTAAATATAAAGGCTATTAGCACTTATAAATCTATAAAATTGGACTGTCTTTGATTCGTGCAAAGGTGTATTTATCAAATAAACTTAAAATATGAACAAAAAATATTTATAAAATGGACCTAGCATCACTTGAAAGAATCATAGAAAATAATCAACTTACCTTATCATCCATGAGAATCATTTCTATGTAAGTCGTCTTGTTCTTGTCAAATTTGGATGGGACTTTCCATAACCTTATAATTCTTGCCTTTATTTTTCAAATTTTTTCTTTTTTGTCGAAAAATTACAGACGGATTTTTACCAGTTACCGACGAATTTTCCCTTTGTAAATTTTCTATCCATTTCCCAAAGGCGACGCACTTTCAGACGGATTTTCCATCTGTAATTACAGACAGATTTTTAGATAGATTTTTTGTCTGTAATTACAGACAAATTTTCTGACAGATTTTCTATCTGTAATTTGAACTTTGGAAAATTATCTTACACTCTAATTACAGACAGAAAACCCGTCTGTAAATTCGTCAGTAAGGTAAAATAGAATTTTTTTTTTTATTTTTCTAATTACGAAATAAACTTATTTTCATACAAAATAAATATAAATTTAATACAAATTTTTATCTAATTTGTATTCGAATATTTATAATATTTCAAAAAATAAACAAATTCATCGTATTATCAAACTAAAAGAAAAGTACTATAAACAAGCAAGTCAATATAATTCAAAACATAAACAAAATGTATTGATCATCAACTATAATTCCTAGTATATTGTTCAACCATACTAAAACTATCAGCTATAGTCTTCAGTATCATCTTCATCCTCATCATCATCATAGCCCTCATCCAAAGACATTGAGGGCGGCGGCGGTGGCGGTGGTAGTGGAACTGCACTAGAACTACTTGACGCTCTAACCTTCTCATAATAGCTAACATAAGCCTCATTCCATCTCTTCTGTTTCAGCTTTTCCTTGTTGGCCTTTCCAATTGCCCGTTCCAACTTTTCTAATTTCTTTTGAGTCTTTTCCAAAGGAGCCAAGCGTGTATCTAACAACTTACTAATACGCTCATCTGTTTGTTGAGTAACACACTGAAAAAGCTCTTCATTGAGATTATGAATCTGTTCTCGCAAATCAGGAACAGAATTTTGATTTCTTGGTGCTCTTTCAGATACAAAATTGGCAGAAGTGGTTCCAGACTTGATAAAGCTAGAAAAGAATGACCCTTTTCCATAAACTCGATTCTTCTTTTGCCCACCACACACTTCCTCCCAAATCAAGTCTTCATCAATTGGTTGTAGCTCCATTCCCTGTGCTTGAGCCTCGGCATGTTGAGCCTGAACTTCTGCCAACTTTTTTATAAACTTCTCCTGTTGTACAATGATTATATCAATTATATTATTATTATTAAAACAAATAGCCATGCATATCACAGTGCAGCAAATGCAGATTATAAAAAACTTAATTTACATATAACGGAAAAAAGAAAAGAAAAAGGCTTCTCCTCTAATTAGCACATGGCTGACATCTCTTATGGTTATGGTCTATTTTATTCCTCCCTGATAATAAATGAGTTGTAGCATTCCTCATCGAGTAATAAATTAATAATGAATTGGTTTACCAGGCATGTAAGCTGCATAAACTTGGAAGAAAAGAAACCAACTATAAAATCACAAAGCACAAAGCTGAATAATAACAATAATGTTGAACATAGTTAGGACCACTAAATACAGTAATGTTAATACCAGACAGCTAGAAATTAGTTAATAATTTTGACATAGGAGGAGTATTTGTGCTATATCTCACATGAGTGTCTTGAGAGCGCTTGTCCACCCATTTAGACTTGTCACTTTTAAGTGTGTGGGTTTCTTTGAAGACCTCCTCGTGGGTTGGTGTACGGCCCAACTGCTTCTTCTGTTCCACATAAAACACAAAATAAGAAAAATTTTACATAAATAGATGTCTATTAAATAAGATCTAAAGCCACTTAAATTATGTTACCATCCTCTCTATAGTTGAGCTCAATGGAATAGAACCACCGCAATGGACAGAACCACCTAAGAGTGACGCTCGATTCTCTCTTGCTTTTTTTCTTATATTTTTCCATTTCTCATATGTTTCCCAGTACCTTTCCAACACCTTTTTGTAAGAAAGAATTAGCCATTCGTGGGTTGTATCCACACCCTCACGGATATCTGACATCATTTGGCTAAATCGCTTACTTGTCCTATACTTGAAAGCCCTCCAGAAAAACTCATCATCATCATCATCAATAAGAAAGTGGCTCTGCACATACTCATCAAGTTGCTACTTATAAGATTCAAATCACAACAACAATATTCAATCAAGTTATGATTAAAGACAAGTTATGATTAAAAAAAGAAAGAACAAAGAAAACAAAGAGCACATAACTCTCTCACTTTGACTATATTACACACAGAACAAAAATAGGAACAACATTATAAATTGCTACAAATAGAAATTGGTGCTGCTATTGAAAACTAGGGCCTATGTTAAGCCAAATTTAAAATAGTTTCTCACTTGTTCTATAAATCCAAATAACAATCAACTATCAACTAATCACCTACTATATTTCAATCCAAAATAATTTTATTCAATCCAACACTTTTACCTTCCACTCCTTAAACCAAAGCTTCTTTGTCGGAAGAAGGACATCTCCAAACTCTTTGTACGGTTTATCATATCGTTTCTTGATGATCTCTGTAATCTTCTGAGAACCAGGAGGAAAAGGTAACCAACTAATAATTTCATAAAGAATTGACAATTTAGGAAACTAAAAAAATAGTTTTAAGTCATTAGCACTTTAATTTGAAATTAAAATATAGTAGTAAACACATATCTTTAGTCTATTAGCACTTTAATCATAATCAGGAAGCATATAACTAGTGAAAACATATAGGATGAGGATGAGGATGAAGATGATGCGTGTGTTTCAGTCTCTCCCGGAATTTATGGTAGAAAAGAAAGAAAGTTTCAGGGTTGTTTTTACAAAAGAAAATCCAGAACAGTTGAGTAATGGTCAGTTTGCATGGAGGAGTAGTACTAGAAAGGATGCAGATTTCGAGTTGAAACAGCAGAGAGCACGCGGGGCACACAGAGAGTGAGAAAGTGAGAGAGTGAGAGAAGGGGCTCACCTCATTCGTGCACTGCTACCCTTTTACCTTCCCAATGAATTTCCTTCACTACTGCCACTGCAACAAAGAGAGAGATTCAATCTTCAAACCAAACTGTAAGAAAGAGATTAAAAATAATAAGAAAGAATATGAAGCTTCCTAAATTTCAGAAAAGGGACAAGAAAAAAATTCCAGTGATGCTTTAGAGATGTCAGCTTAATGAGTGTGGGACAGAGTTATGCTTTTACGTATGCCATTTCTTTTTTTCATCACATTCTTTAAAATATCTTAATCTTCTTCTCAACAATAATATCTAAGTTAACGATTAAGTTACATGACAACTAAGACATACAAATTAAGAACAATATATGTAAAGAACAATATAAGCTAAAACAATACAAGCTAAAAATGATTACCCTATTAAAAATCAATATCATCATCAAAGTCTGCAACATCATCATCTTCATTTTTATTAACCCCAGAACTAGAGCCGATGGACAATTCGACAATGCGGTCCTCTCTAAATGGAGACTTAAGACTGATAGGAGGCTCAGTGTCAGAAATCCTAGAAGGATTGCTCTCATCCGCTTGATAAGCTACATCATTCTCTTCCTCATCCTCCTCTACATGTACATGATTGATTTCAATTCGACCTCTTGGTTTAGTGTTTACAACAACACGCCACATAGACTTGCAATTTCCAGGATAAGGTAAGAAGTAAACTTGTTTAGCTTTTTTGGGCGACAATGAAAGGATCATAGTGGCGATATCTTTTACTATGGTTGACTTCAGTTATTTTGTAGTCATTATGAATACGTGTTCCATTTGGACGACTTGGATCATACCATTGACATTTGAGCAAAACAACTCGATTAGAGTCACTACCAGTGTATTCAAGCTCGAGTATATCTTCTAATACTCCAAACCAATCACTTTCCCCGTTGCCTATATCACCTTTAACAAACACACCGGTGTTATCAGTTTTTTTCCTTTTGACCTTGCAAGGGTATGAAATGTATATCCATTTACTTTATAAATTGGATAACTTGTTGCTTTGTTTGAAGGACCCCAAGAAAGTGATTGCAAACCAGGATCAACAATTTCATTGCATTGATTTTGAACCTAGTTAGAAACATGCAACAAATTGTTTAATAGAAGTGATATGTGGTGCAAATCTTTAGTTAAAAACCTTTACAATAAATGATATGAATTTATGCACTTACATACGATGCAAACCAAGGGAGAAATCGGTCATCGCTTTCTCCAGGACAAGTTTCTTTCCAAAACCTTTATGAAAGTAGGACTAGAGTTTATAAGCTATGGGATTCGTTAGTAGAACAAGTGTAATTAACTATTTAATAAAAGATTTGGGCACTTACATATAGAAAGGGCTAACTTTGCTTTCATTGAGTAGAATATGCAAATGAGCTGCGGCCTTGTCTCATTCATCTAACCAATGATCTTTTAGCTTTACCAACCTTGCGACCAGGTCTATTAAATATTGATAAAGAGGCTTTAAGTGTGTCTCCGCCGTCATCATTTCTTCCCACACGGGTTCGCCTCGATAAGATATGTGGTTCAAAGTAGAAAGAAACAAAACTTGAAGTCTCCTTTGCCAAGAAAGCCTCACAAATTGAACCTTCAACCCTTGCTCTATTTTTCACTGTTCGCTTAAATGCTCCTATCACCCGTTCAAACGAATACATCCACCTATATTGGACAGGTCCACACACACGTGCCTCATATGCTAGATGAATTGGCAAATGCTCCATCACTTTAAAGAATCCCGGGAGAAATATCCTTTCTAACTTGCAAAGGATAATGGGAATATTCTGCTCCATAACCTCTAAATCATGAACCTTGAGAGTGGTTGAACACAAGTCCTTGAAAAACTGGCTTAACTCGGTAAGAGGCTTCCATATATTTGTAGGTAGTTCTCTGAATGCAGTTGGAAGCAAGCACTGCATAAAAATGTGACAATCATGGCTCTTCATACCAATAAACCTCCCCTGGAAAAGACATACACATCTAGCAAGGTTAGATGTATAACCATCTGGAAATCTAAGTTGTTGCACCTACCTATACACGTCTTGTTGTTGTTCAGAAGTTAAAGTATAAGCTGCCTTAGGTTTGGACCAACAATTATCACCGACATGCCGCAAATGTAAATCTGGATGCTTGCACAGTTCAGCCAGATCTAACCTAGCCTTTTTATTGTCTTTAGTTCTATCAGTGTCCATAACAGTATTCATTATGTTATCAAGCACATTCTTCTCTATGTGCATTACATCAAGACAGTGACAAACTAGGTTATCCTTCCAATAAGGTAACTCCCAAAACACACTTTGCTTAGTCCAATTGTGAGTAATACCATACTCTCGTAATTTGATCCACTTTTCATTATTTGATATCTTTCCAAGTCCTTTAACCCTTTGCCAAATCTCCAAACCACTTAATCTGGTAGGAGCCTCTTCACTTTCTATTTTATTCTTCCTGAAGTCATTCTTATTGCGCCTATAAGGGTGGTTTGTCGGCAAAAACCTCCGATGACAATCAAACCATAATGCCTTGTTTCCATGTGATAGTGTAAAAGGATTGGTATCCTCCATGCAAATAAGACATGACAATCTTCCTTGTGTCATCCACCCAGACAACATCCCATAAGCCGGAAAATCATTGATAGTCCACATTAATGTTGCCTTTAAGACGAAATTCTTCTTTTCTACAATATCATACGTCAAAACACCAGGATTCTACAACTCATTTAATTCATCAATCAAGGGTCCCAAAAATACATCAATGTTGGCTTTAGGGTTATTAGGACCAGGTATTAAGCAAGTCAAGAACAAATAAGGATCTTTCATACACATTCCAGGAGGTAGATTATATGGAATTACAATTACGGGCCAACAAGAACAAGGCTTGCTAAATTGGATATTTGGGATAAATCCATCAGAGCAAAGACCTAACCTAATGTTTCTAGGCTCCAAAGCAAAATCAGAGTGGATACGGTCAAAGCTTTTCCATGCCTCCCCATGTGATGGATGGGTCATCACGCCATCATCACGTTGGTTTTTTATATGCCACGTCATGTGCGGAGCTGAACTCATTAACGCATAAAGCCTTCGAAGTCTAGGGATTAAGGGTAAGTAGTGCATCCGTCTGACAGGAACTCTCTTAGACTTACAACCACCATCAGAAATAGGCTTGAATATAGGTGCTTCACAAAACTTGTAACTAGTTAGAGCAGCATCGTCTTTTCGATACAACATGCAATTGTTTGAGCAACAATCTATTTTTATTGCCTTCAATCCAAGCTTTTGCACTAACTTCTTAGCCTCATAGTAATTCCTAGGTATGGCACTACCCTCAGGAGCAATTTCCCTAATTAAGGTGGCCCACTGCTTAAATGACTCCTGTGATTGGTTTCTCTCGGCCTTAATGCATAGCATTCTAACAGCTATCGATAGTTGAGAGTGCACACAACCTTCCCACAAAGGCTTTTGAGCTACCTCAAGAAGATTAAAAAAGTTTTTAGCCTCTACATGAGGATCCTCTGGACCAACAGAATCGAAAACCATTTCATGATACCTTCTGGAGTTGTCTTCCCAGCAATGTCATACATATCACATTCTTCCACATTTGCACCATTTCTTGAACCACATTCCCCATAATTATTGAATCCCGTCTGATTAATCCCTATGTCGTCAATCTCTCCATGTTCTGTCCAAATACAATAATTTGGCATAAACCCCTTTTCCCACAAATGCATCTTAATAATGTTCAGCTCTTTATAGTTTGTGCATCTACACTTAACGCATGGGCATCTACACTTTCCTTCCGACTTCACAACATCTAACTTACTAATTGTTTCTATAAACTCCTCAACCTTGTCATAAAACTCAGGTTTAATACCCCCTCTTGTTGGGTTCAACCTTTTATACATCCACACTCGATGGTGCTAAGACATTTCTTACGAATTCGATATTTTTAGTACCTATAAATCATCCAACACAAGCAACATTTCATCTATCATACAACATCCTATCAATATTTAACCATATCAATATTTTCAATGCAATACAAGCAACAACACAACACAAGTAATATTTCATTTATCATACAATACCCTAGAAATCAATGAAGTTTACAACACAAGAATTGCACTAACCTTAACTCCAAGCAAAAAGTTGAAGGGATTGGACCAAAAATCTCTGAGCGAATACACAAATTAGTCTTCTAATAATCAACTACTGTGCAATGAGAGAGAGAGAGAGAGAGAGAGAGAGAGTGAGTGTGTGTGTGTGTGTGTGTTAGAGTATTATTTTTATGAATATTTATAAAATAATATTTCAAGATTAAAGTAATATATATTTGACTAAAATATCTTTTACTAACTATATATAAAAAAAAATTAAAGAGAAACCAAACGGATCTAAAACTTTTTTATTTATGTATTATTTTTAACTTAATTAAACAATTTTATCAATATAAAAGAAAAACCAAACGGATCTAAAACTTCAAATTCTAACCAATATATTTAACATTCAGGCAGCTGAAAACACAAGTGAAATGCAAAGAATAACCTTTAATGAACCAAACTAACTAAGAGGATGAGAAACTCACTATATTGCTATTTGAGTATATTTATTGCAACTGATAGTAAAGTCCTTAGCAGATCAATTTGAGGCCCAATTGTAACTAGTAGTAAAAGTAGAAGTAATACATTAGCTTTTTGTTCTCTTATTTTCACCTGAAGTTAGTTGCTTAAACAAAGTTAACATGGATCCAAAGAAAGAACAAAACATCACACGTGTATTTATAATTCAGAATCACAAGAAAACTCCTTGTCCTCTATAAGAAGAGGCAGTCACAAATGTATATATTTTACTAATCTTAGGTAAGGCAAATGAATTGGTTCAGTTCAGTTCTATATCTATATAGGTTGCCTAGTTGCTTTTACTTCATTTTTGGTAGCTCCTGTTGGCCATAATAAGATAGTGATTTATATTGAGAATAAGGGAGTGTTTTTCCAACAGAATTATCGACGGATTCTCTTTTTTGTCTGTAATTTATGCTAATCCATTTTTTTTGTTTTTCGACAAAAAATCCCTCTGAAATTCCCTCTATATTTCAGTGGGATAAAATCTGTCGGAAATATCCGTCTGTAATAACTAGTTTTCTAGTAGTGAATTAGCAAATATTTTCAATGGAGATACTTGTTACAATTAGATAAAATTTGTGCCATTTTATTTTATTAACCTTTATAATTAATTCAATAGAGATACTTACTCAATATATATGTTATCGACATTAATTATATGCCAATATTTTTAGAAAGAGCTAAAAGATGAGATATATAAATATATATAATATTATTGCTATATAAGAAGCATACATAAATTGCTACATTTTTTTATTATATTATACAACTTAAAATTATAGTATCATATTATTATTAATTCTAGATACTTGCTATAATTATATCAAATTTAATTATGACTCTAAATAAATAAAATAGATAACATTCAATATTATTTTTTTCTTTTTACTTTCAATATTTACTGTAAATATAAAAAATAAAATAATTAATAAAAAAATATGAGTAAAAAATAAAACATATTAATTAAAATTCAATTTATTATCTAATTAATCTTGTGTCCGTACGATATAACTTTACGAAAATGTTATGAATCACAACCTTTTTTATTCTACAAAAAAAATACTATATGTAGCCTTTAGTAGTACAAAAATAATTATAAAAATTAATTATTGACATTGATATTAATTACAATTGATTATTGATACCTAATTTTTTTAAAAATATATTTTACCTTTTTAAAATATGCTTTTATCTCGCGATTTTTATTTTCCCTATCCTTCAAGGCTCCTAGCATATTATAACTCTTCTGCTATTATATGTACTTATTTTATTTTAGAGGTCGTAATACCACATCACCTTTGTTTTACGACTTAAGCGTAAAGCTTTGTGTGGTAGGGTGTTACATTAATTGTTTTTTTTTCTAATAGTGATGTTTTAATTTTTTATTTTTCTTTTTTTTAACGTATCTTTTCTTTTTTTTTAAATAGTGATGTTTTAATTTTTTTTAAATACATTTCTCTTAATAATTACATTACTAATCCAAAATATAAAATGAGAAAAAAGGTGATACATATATCCAAGAAAGAAAATAAACTTAAAAATTAGAAAAAAATTTATATTAAAAAATGTAAAAATAATATATTCAAAAAGAATAGTCATAATATATAAATTGAGTCAACAATTTAAATTTCTCTAAAACTAATTTAATCAAATACCAATATTAGAAATAAATTACTTAAATAATATTTATTCTATTCTACTCCTTAGACATGTATAGATTAGAGTCATTCTCGTAACGACAACCAATTGAAACAACATTGTAAGTTTAAATATTTAGAATTCGTGCAAATTCATACCATTCCCTTGTTCTTTGAAAACCTTCTGTATCCCTGATAGAGTTGAATCTCAATTCTTTTTATGGAAAAAGAGTTACGGATGTGGCTTTGATGTGTTGGAGGCCAAAATTCAAAAGTCACTATTTATATCTGAGTGTGACACCTATTAAACCCTAAAGCCAAATAAAATAGTATCTCTGGTTTTTTTCTCATTTAATTTTAAATCAAAAGTAATAATGACTTATTTAATTCAGCATTTATGATAATAAATGAGATGACCATTATATATGTAACACCCTACTACACAGAGTTTTACGCTTAAGTCGTAGAATAGAGGTAGTGTGGTGTTACGGACCTCTAAACAATAAAAAAAACAAGATCGCGAAATAAAAAGCGCAACGCTCAAGGAATAGGATTACTTGCGTGCTAAGAAACCTAAAAGGTATTGATAAAGACAAACCAAGAGAAAAGGAAAGCCAATAAAATAGCATAACTAGCTCCTGACTCAACCTGCAAAGCTAAGGCTGACCGGAGGATATATATATATATATATATATACATACATAGATATCCCAAAATACATCAAAACACCAAAATAAGTTCTTATCTCACTTAAAACCTAACATAACACCAAGCCACTTCACCTTTTCCTCCGTCCCTCCGACATCCAAACTTCAGCAGAGACAAGCAACCAAATAAGTTCACGCACAGGTAATAAGCAGATAGTGCAAGTAGCAAGTATAACAGGTAGCAGAAAGTATATATATTCAATTAGGCAAACCCAGAAAATGCATAGCAATCAAAACAAACAAGTGCACATGATGCATGCATGTCCTATGGCTGATGAGGCTCATCTGTCGGTTATCCAGCCAACCCGATAAGTCCGAATACCTTTGACTGTCCCCCGTCGCACATCCCCAAGAGCCTATGCATAGATTTCACACTTAAACATCAAGTAATCGCTCAATGGGGGCTATCCATACCCGAGAATTTATACGTGCCCGGTCACCCTTACGACGTAGGATCAACAGAGTGTCGAGATTCAACCTGAAACACATGGTGGCAAGTCACGGTTCTTACCCAGAAAAACTCGTATCTCAAATATCATTATTCATAAGCCATTTCATTTTCATTATCAATACATCATCAATTATCAAGCCTTGGAATTAAACTTCTTTAATATTCTTATCTTCTTCATAAAAGCCATCATTTACCTCTTACTTCACCCTCAAGTTCTTATTTTCCTAGCTTCATTTATCTACTGGACCTAGTACCATACTTTAAGTCTTAAAAGGAAGAAAATGGAGGTTTAGAAGTGGAAAATTGGTTTAAAACAGCCAAAAACCGATTTTGCAGCAGGCAGTAGTCACGCGTACGCGTGATCATGCGCACACGCGCACGCATGGCTTCTCGCGCATGCGTCGTCAAAATGCCATGCCACGCGTACGCGTGGATGGATGTTTTTCCAAAATTGGCAGAATGCCCAGAAAGCTGCTGCAAACCTGTTTTTGGTATCCTGTAACACATTTATATACCAAACTTTCGACGTCCATAACTTTCTCCACAAAATTCCGTTGTTCACAAAATTGATATCATTCAAAAGCTCATAAAACCATCTTTCATTTGCAACAAATCACAATTCCATCCAAAATTTGAGGAGTAAGTTATGGACTTCCAAAGTTCATCAAAATTTACTTTTTACCAATTCACATCCAAACCTCATTTTCATCAAACTCATGTTCCTTACCATCAAAACTTGTATATCAATACCATATCAGCCCATTTCATTAACAACCATTACCAACATTACCTTTAACCAATTCAACAAACCTTAACCATCAATAAATATCAACATATACCTCATATATAAACAACCCCTCATTTACTTATATTAACTCTTCATCTATACCACCCTTCATCACATATATCAACCCTTTATCAACATATAACAATTAAATTCCATTAACATATATCAACCATTCATTAATGGTTTCAAGAACACAAATTCAATACCAACAATTCATGATCATAATTTTCATCACTAGCTCAATTTCAAGAGTACACAATCAACAACTTCAACACCTCATAAATTCCAATACATGTTCATCCACAATTTATTCTAACAACATCACAAGACTAATCATTTAATGCAATTAACCAATTCAACTTAACCTATGGTTCTTCTAGCCTAAGTTTTCACAACACCTTAAATATTAAACGCGTGAAACCTAAACCATACCTTGGCCGGTCACTTTATTCCACCCAAGGCAGCCTCACAAGCAAGAACACAACCCCTCCAAACTCAAATAAGCCAGCCACAAACCAAGCCTTGATCACCAATAAGCCTCCAAATATTCACTTTTTAATTCTAATGCCTATATATGTCTCTATTCACCCCTAATTCACATATATACTCCAAATTCAGATTTTACCTAATGAAATTAAAATTGAGCTAAGGTTTAGGACATTCTTATCTCACCCATATGTGTAGCAACTCAGACCCAACAACCCCGGCAAGCTAAATTGAACCTAGAACACCAAATTGGGCAAGATTTCACTATAGGGTTTTAATTTCACCAAAAAAGGAGAGTAGAGATTCTGAAATGAAAATGAAGTTTACCAATAAAATTAATCTGACAGAAATGTAGAGCTCGACACGCTGGACGCGTGGCCGCAAACGGTGCGGTGATCGGAGCTCGAACGGAAGAGTTATGGTGGATCAAAAGTGGAAGAGGGTTTGAGAGCTCTTCTTCCCTCCCCCAATCTGTTTAGTCTCGTTGCATGAAATGGGGGAAGAAGGAGCTGCTGTCTCCTTTAAGTTATGGGTCCGGTTGGACCCAAGGATTCAGTTTGAGCTCCGGTTCAACTGGTTCAACTCTTTTGGTCCGATTTTGGGCCAAAATTTTAAAATTGGTATTAAAATTCTCGTTTTGATTAGTTTTATCCTATTTTGATATTAGTTTTGCATTTTTAATTTCCTAATTAAAATTCAAATTATAGGCTAGTTATTTACCGATTTTAGCGGGGTTTACAATATAAGTCATTTAATGTAAAATAGCTTAATTTGTGATTATAATTAATATATGTATTGCCCATGAATAGATTAGAAAATAATAATTTCATAACAAAATAATCATTCAATTTGAATTATAATTAATTGATTGATAAAAATTATAATAAATTGAATTTAATGAGTTAAAAGAAATAAAACAAAAAACACCATCAGAAATATGCCACGACAATTTTATCATTAAGTGCAGAAACTTAATTTTTATATAATAGAATAGATATTTACAGATTATTATATTAAACACAGACTAAAAAAAATACACTAAACAAAATAAAAGTATCAATGGTAAAATATAACCTAAAAAATCACTTAAATTAAAAAAGAACATGTGATGAATTATAATTCATTATCATCATTATAGGGGAACGTGGCTTGTAACCCTTTAATACATATAACCATTCCCTTAATCATGAAACGTGGCTTTAATGCAATATGTATATATCCAACCTTGACACCTAACGCAACCTTAACCACCACAAATCACTATTATCCTTAATCTTCTTCATTTCTTCTCATTTATAACCGAAACCATAAGAAAATGAAAGAAAGGCCGTGAGAGAAAGAGATTGAGAAACCATGGAACCTGAATTTCTGACTTCGATTTCTTGCGATTTGTAACTCCAATAAAAAATCTAATCCGATAAAAGTGTTCGCATTCTCTTTCTCTACATGTTGACGTTACTTTTGTCCGGTAGAAGTTGACGGTGACGTAGCTTCTCTTTCTTTTGAGTTCGGCTAACTGGAGTTCTAGGAAGCACAGACAATTTCTGACGCTTTCTCCTTCAGCAACCCAGTCAGAAAGTTTCTCCGGAGCTTTCGATGATTTTGATTTCATACGAAGGTAGGGGATTTTATTTTGAAATTAACTGTTTTAAATTATGAATGCCACGGAAGTCTACTGGATATTTACAAATAATTTATGATTGTTTGGAATGACTGAATGATGAGTTTGAATTGAAGCTGTGATTGATATTGATTTTGTGATTGATATTGGTTTTCTAATTTTGATGGAGTTGTTGAAATTCTGATTTTGTGTGATTATGATGAATTGGTTGAGTTGTGACTGTAAAAGGTGATTAAATTAGTGTTACTTGTTAAATTGTAATATGGTGAGTTAATTATTGAAGAAATTATCGTATTGATAATTGTTGAATAGAGTTGGATTTGAGTCTGGTTTGAAAAGTGATGAATTTGAGGGAGCCCGCATGGGTGGTGAAGTCCAATTTTTAAGAGGGATTATGCCCAATTTTATGAAAAAGTAATCGAAAACGTGGTATTATTTCGAAAATCTGATTTATAAATTTATTTTGAAACATGATTTTATAGTGGAAAACATTTTATTTACATATTTACTCATATTGAGAAACGTATTTTGTATTGAAAATTGCCAATCTGATTTATGAATATTGTTTGATTTTTGAATTATTACGGAAAGAGTTATGTTCAATCCGATTTATTAAGAAAATTATAATCTTTTAAATTCACTCTTTTGATAAGAGATTTTGTTTTAAGTTATGATATGAATTTGGTTTGTTAAGAAAAAGAAAGAATGAGAAAAGAACATGGCACGTGTGATTATGAAATGTTTAAAAGGTCACGAGAGGGTGACGGAAAGTAAATGGTTTTGGTTCCAATGGGATAATGTTAAGCTGTGGGCTTTATATGTGAATAATTGTGCGGGGACGCCCGTGTGTATGAAATGGCTTCCAGGAGAAAGTGACACATGCTTCAGCTGGAGAATCAGCGCCTGCAAGAAGTAGAAACTTGCAGAGGTTATGCCGCTGGAATGCCTTATCTGACTTGTGAGTCGGATTGCGTCGGGTGCGGGTCGAAACCGACAAATGAGCTCATTACCTGCGATAGGACTAGACATGCATCATCATTGTTTGCACATTTGCATTTGATTGTGTTTGCTTATCTTGTCTCTCTGTGATTGTGCTATTTGTCTTATTGCTATTTGTTTGTGTGTTGATCTGTTTCTTGTGCTATTAGTTTGTGTATTGAGGTGACTAAGAACTGAGGTTGTGATTGAGATTTGTCTTGAGTTCAGAATTTAAAGAAGGTAATTAATTATATAAAGTAATAGTAAAAAGTATTTTCAAAAGGTTTGATAAAAATATAGTTTTATTGAGTAAAGTTAATTATTTGCAATTTATTTCATTACTCTTACGGCATTCTCATTCCCTACTGAGAACGCGTGGTTTGTTCTCACCCCAAAATCTTTTACCCTTTCAGTGACACAGGTTCGAAGACTCAGTTCGAAGCTGTGGACGATTATTAGTCTTATTTGAGTTAAGTTTATGTGTTGAGTCGCTTTTGTGTAATATTTATTACTATTACTAATTATGTGATTATTATTACTTGGTATTCTTTGATGAATGATTCTGATTATTAATAAAAAAGATTTTCTTTTGGAATTTTCTCAAAAACTGAAACCCGATATCGACATAAAGACTCAATATTAAGTAGATAATAAAAGAAAATAGGTTAGTAACTCCTACTTTTGGTACGATCATGACGTGCTAAAAGTTAGGGTGTTACATTATGGTATCAGAGCAGTTCGTTCCCGTTAGAGCCTTGGGAATGGACTGACTATGCTTTACTGCATACTCTGAGTGTCTGTCATGCTTAGTGACTTGTTCTGATAACAAGAATTTAGATTTGATATGCATGACTGTCTGATGATTATCGTTGTTAGTCTACCATTGCATACCTCATGGTATTTGGTCTGGCCAACCTAATACTAATGATTTATGTGTACGGGAACACTAATGGGTTGTCATGGATGAAATAGAAGTAATAGGTAACGTGAATCGTAGGTTTTGGGAACGTTAGAAGTTAAGTTTAGGGGTTAGTTTTGGTTCAATGTATAATCTTTATTCGTGCTAATGTGAATTTCTTCCTTGGTTGCTTGTCGTAAGACTCTTTGTTTCAGACTTCTTTCATGAGATATGGTTCCTTTCACATTTGCAAACTGAACATGCCACACCTCTTTATTTCTTTTCTTCGATATTTTTGAAAATGGAGTTGATATGAATCTCTTTCATCTTATATCAATTTTCGAGGACGAAAATTTTTGTAAGGTGGATAGAATATAACAACCTGAGTTTTTAAAATTAAATTTTATACTTTGAATTTAAAAATAAAATTTAATTTAATTATAACTTATTCTATTATTTTAAATTATCTATCAGAAAAATTATATTGATAGTTACAGTCTAAATTAATTTTTATAAATATTATTATTACTATTATTAATATTATTATTATTGTTCAAAAAGAAAAAAAATGGCCGAAGGATATTATTATACATATAAGCCACTATATATATTTATTATATATCTATATAAGAAACAAAGAAAGATTTGTTACATATATACATAACATATATATATCTATTCACTTATAATAATTCATTATCATCATTATAGGGGAACGTGGCTTGTAACCCTTTAATACATATAACCATTCCCTTAATCATGAAACGTGGCTTTAATGCAATATGTATATATCCAACCTTGACACCTAACGCAACCTTAACCACCACAAATCACTATTATCCTTAATCTTCTTCATTTCTTTTCATTCATAACCGAAACCATAAAAAAATGAAAGAAAGGCAGTGAGAGAAAGAGATTGAGAAACCATGGAACCTGAATTTCTGACTTCGATTTCTTGCGATTTGTAACTCCAATAAAAAATCTAATCCGATAAAAGTGTTCGCATTCTCTTTTTCTACATGTTGACGTTACTTTTGTCCGGTAGAAGTTGACGGTGACGTAGCTTCTCTTTCCTTTGAGTTTGGCTAACTAGAATTCTAGGAAGCACAGACGATTTCTGACGCTTTCTCCTTCAGCAACCCAGTCAGAAAGTTTCTCCGGAGCTTTCGATGATTTTGATTTCATACGAAGGTAGGGGATTTTATTTTGAAATTAACTGTTTTAAATTATGAATGCCACGGAAGTCTAGTGGATATTTACAAATAATTTATGATTGTTTGGAATGACTGAATGATGAGTTTGAATTGAAGCTGTGATTGATATTGATTTTGTAATTGATATTGGTTTTCTGATTTTGATGGAGTTGTTGAAATTCTGATTTTGTGTGATTATGATGAATTGGTTGAGTTGTGACTGTAAAAGGTGATTAAATTAGTGTTACTTGTTAAATTGTAATATGGTGAGTTAATTATTGAAGAAATTATCGTATTGATAATTGTTGAATAGAGTTGGATTTGAGTCTGGTTTGAAAAGTGATGAATTTGAGGGAGCCCGCATGGGTGGTGAAGTCCAATTTTTAAGAGGGATTATGCCCAATTTTATGAAAAAGTAACCGAAAACGTGGTATTATTTCGAAAATCTGATTTATAAATTTATTTTGAAACATGATTTTATAGTGGAAAACATTTTATTTACATATTTACTCATATTGAGGAACGTATTTTGTATTGAAAATTGCCAATCTGATTTATGAATATTGTTTGATTTTTGAATTATTACGGAAAGAGTTATGTTCAATCCGATTTATTAAGAAAATTATAATCTTTTAAATTCACTCTTTTGAGAAGAGATTTTGTTTTAAGTTATGATATGAATTTGGTTTGTTAAGAAAAAGAAAGAATGAGAAAAGAACATGGCATGTGTGATTATGAAATGTTTAAAAAGTCACGAGAGGGTGACAGAAAGTAAATGGTTTTGGTTCCAATGGGATAATGTTAAGCTGTGGGCTTTATATGTGAATAATTGTGCGGGGACGCCCGTGTGTATGAAATGGCTTCCAGGAGAAAGTGACACATGCTTCAGCTGGAGAATCAGCGCCTGCAAGTACTTGCAGAGGTCATGTTCGGCATACTTCAGCTGGAGAATCAGCGCCTGCAAGAAGTAGAAACTTGCAGAGGTTATGCCGCTAGAATGCCTTATCTGACTTGCGAGTCGGATTGCGTCGGGTGCGGGTCGAAACCGACAAATGAGCTCATTACCTGCGATAGGACTAGACATGCATCATCATTGTTTGCACATTTGCATTTGATTGTGTTTGCTTATCTTGTCTCTCTGTGATTGTGCTATTTGTCTTATTGCTATTTGTTTGTGTGTTGATCTGTTTCTTGTGCTATTAGTTTGTGTATTGAGGTGACTAAGAACTGAGGTTGTGATTGAGATTTGTCTTGAGTTCGGAATTTAAAGAAGGTAATTAATTATATAAAGTAATAGTAAAAAGTATTTTCAAAAGGTTTGATAAAAATATAGTTTTATTGAGTAAAGTTAATTATTTGCAATTTATTTCATTACTCTTACGCATTCCCATTCCCTACTGAGAACGCGTGGTTTGTTCTCACCCCAAAATCTTTCACCCTTTCAGTGACACAGGTTCGAAGACTCAGTTCGAAGCTGTGGACGACTATTAGTCTTATTTGAGTTAAGTTTATGTGTTGAGTCGCTTTTGTGTAATATTTATTACTATTACTAATTATGTGATTATTATTACTTGGTATTCTTTGATGAATGATTCTGATTATTAATAAAAAAAGATTTTCTTTTGGAATTTTCCAAAAACTGAAACTCGATATCGACATAAAGGCTCAATATTAAGTAGATAATAAAAGAAAATAGGTTAGTAACTCCTACTTTTGGTACGATCATGACGTGCTAAAAGTTAGGGTGTTACAACATGTGGCACATTTTGGTTGTAAAATTAGTAAGGAGGAGAGAAAAATTCCTTAATTTTAGTGAAAAAGATTTGATTTCAATTACAATGAAAAGATAATATGTGACACATTTTGGTTGTAAAATTAGATATATATAATAGATGTGTTATCTAGTTTTTGGAAATTCTATGAATCATGGTTGGATCTGGAACAATGGTTGAAGTAAAGCAAATCGTATTATGATTTTATCTAATCATTTTTTCTTAAATATCAAGTTGACGTATTTTTATTTATTATTATTATTATTGAAACGGATGTGATATGAAATGTACAAAAAAAAATTCACATTCAATTTATTTTATTATAGTCTTCTATCTATTCTATTTATTTTTATTTTCTTCTTATTCATTTTATTTTCTTTTTAAATGTTATATAATTTATTATAATTTATACTAATCTACTTCTATCTACTTAATATACTAAATTATATTTTTCCCCGACTAATGAAAGTAAGGTGTCAATTCCTCATAAATTTATTTTCTTTTCAAAATAAAAGTACTATTCTCTCTTTTAAATTTATTTTAAAAATATCTTTATTAGAATTATATTACAATCAGTATTAAATTTATAATGCATAATTATACTAATTTAGGAAACTATCTTTATTTTTAGAAAGTACTATTCTTATGTAATAAAAATACTATTTTCTCTTCTAAAATTATTTTTAGAAAAATATCTTTATTATAATTATACTATAATTAGCATTTAAGTAATAATGCATAATTATACTAATTTAGGAAACTATCTTTATTTTTAGAAAGTACTATTCTTATGTAATAAAAATACTATTTTCTCTTCTAAAATTATTTTTAGAAAAATATCTTTATTATAATTATACTATAATTAGCATTTAAGTAATAATGCATAATTATACTAATTTAAAATATCTTAATTATAATTATATAAAAAATTAAACATAAATTTATAATTCTAATTACTATAAATATAATACTAACGTTCATAGTAGTAAATTGATATTGCAATAATTAATTTTTATAATTATTTTTATACTACTAAAGGTTATATATAGTGTTTCTTTGTGGTTAGTGAGTCTAAATATATGAATCAAAGCATTTTTTTTTTAATCTGTTATTCTTCTTTGATTGGACAATTGTTTCTAAAGAACTTTGTAGGTCAAATTCAAGTCACATCCTCTCCACGTTTTCTATTTTTGTTCAAAAATATTCAAAGTGAAGCATATAATGAGATTGAATTTCCTCAATTTAAGCGGAGCGAAAAGGGTTTCCCATGAGATGGGAAATGAAAACTATTAGCCCCACAGGGGGTTTGTGAATAGGTAAACTTGAAGGAGAAAGAGATATTACTTTAGGTTTTGTTGATTTATTACGTGATGATTTTATTGAAAAAGATCGAAGCCGTGGGCAATAATCGCACCGAGTGTTATTTTTACCCAAGGCTTTGCTACTTCGGGTGTTTTAACCGAAATGCATCAATCTGCAATATTAGTACCCGCTTTACAATCTCATTACCCGCAACAGATGGAGGAGGATTTATTCAATCACATAGTTTGGGCTCCTAGAATATGGCGCCCTTGGGGCTTTCTATTTAATTGTATCGAAGAATGGAGAAATAGAATCCATAAACGTCATGTCATTTAAAATAAAGATTTAAAAAAATGTGATTCATATGAAAAAATCAGATCAATTCCTTACAAAAACCAACAATTAGGCTCATTAAAAAAAAACACACAATATGAATATGATCTTTTTTCATATCAATCCATTAAAGATAAGAAAGACTCATATATTTCTAGATATGAATCATCATTCCAAGCAAATAAAAAAGAATTTCTTTTATTTGCTTGGAATGATGATTCATATCTAGAAATATATGAGTCTTTCTTATCTTTAATGGATTGATATGAAAAAAGATCATATTCATATTGTGTGTTTTTTTTAATGAGCCTAATTGTTGGTTTTTGTAAGGAATTGATCTGGTTTTTTCATATGAATCACATTTTTTTAAATCTTTATTTTGAATGACATGACGTTTATGGATTCTATCGGATTTTTGTTCAAGAATGAAATCTTATTGGAACTGTCCAGTTCATCCTTCGGAACCATATCCCATCCCGGATCTGATGAAATAGGATGAATTGAGACAATATTTTGTAAATACATAATTATCTTGAATATATTAACCATTTCTTTACTTTCCGATCGCCCGGAAAGAACAAAAGAAACATCTTGTTCTTTCTTCAGCAATTTCTATTTTTTGGTCCATCACATTCATGCATTTACAATTCATGTAACGGTATTGATACTCCTAAAGGGTGTTCTATTTGCTCGTAGCTCGCGATTAATACCGGATAAAGCAAATCTCGGTTTTCGTTTCCCTTGTGATGGACCCGGAAGAGGAGGGACATGCCAAGTATCCGCTTGGGATCATGTCTTCTTGGGGCTATTCTGGATGTACAATGCAATTTCAGTAGTCATATTCCATTTCAGTTGGAAAATGCAGTCAGATGTTTGGGGTACTATAAGCGATCAAGGGGTAGTTACTCATATCACAGGAGGAAACTTTGCGCAGAGTTCCATTACCATTAATGGGTGGCTCCGCGATTTCTTATGGGCGCAAGCCTCCCAGGTAATTCAGTCTTATGGTTCTTCATTATCTGCATATGGTCTCTTTTTCTTGGGTGCCCATTTTGTATGGGCTTTTAGTTTAATGTTTCTATTCAGCGGGCGTGGTTATTGGCAAGAACTTATTGAATCCATCGTTTGGGCTCATAATAAATTAAAAGTTGCTCCTGCTACTCAGCCTAGAGCCTTGAGTATTGTACAGGGACGTGCTGTAGGAGTAACCCATTACCTTCTGGGTGGAATTGCCACAACATGGGCATTCTTCTTAGCAAGAATTATTGCAGTAGGATAATGGCTAGGAGGATTTGAAAAGCATTATGGCATTAAGATTTCCAAGGTTTAGCCAAGGTTTAGCTCAGGACCCCACTACTCGTCGTATTTGGTTTGGTATTGCTACCGCACATGACTTCGAGAGTCATGATGATATTACTGAGGAACGTCTTTATCAAAATATTTTTGCTTCGCATTTCGGACAATTAGCAATAATTTTTCTGTGGACTTCCGGGAATCTGTTTCATGTAGCTTGGCAGGGAAATTTTGAGACATGGGTACAGGATCCTTTACATGTAAGACCTATTGCTCATGCAATTTGGGATCCTCATTTTGGTCAACCGGCTGTAGAAGCTTTTACTCGTGGGGGTGCTCTTGGTCCAGTGAATATTGCCTATTCGGGTGTTTATCAGTGGTGGTATACAATCGGTTTACGTACTAATGGGGATCTTTATACTGGAGCTCTTTTTCTATTATTTCTTTCAGCCATATCCTTAATAGCGGGGTGGTTACACCTACAACCGAAATGGAAACCGAGCGTTTCTTGGTTTAAAAATGCCGAATCCCGTCTTAATCATCATTTGTCAGGACTATTCGGAGTCAGTTCCTTGGCTTGGACAGGACATTTAGTTCATGTCGCTATTCCAGGAGCTAGAGGGGAATACGTTCGATGGAATAATTTTTTAGGTGTATTGCCACATCCTCAAGGATTAGGTCCACTTTTTACAGGCCAGTGGAATCTTTATGCTCAAAACCCAGATTCCAGTAGTCATTTATTTGGTACCCCCCAGGGAGCAGGAACTGCCATTCTAACACTTCTTGGGGGATTCCATCCACAAACGCAAAGCTTATGGCTGACTGATATTGCGCACCATCATCTAGCTATTGCGATTCTTTTCCTGATAGCTGGTCACATGTATAGAACCAACTTCGGGATTGGCCACAGTATAAAAGAGATCTTAGAAGCACACATTCCTCCAGGGATTTTTTGGTCCATCACATTCATGCATTTACAATTCATGTAACGGTATTGATACTCCTAAAGGGTGTTCTATTTGCTCGTAGCTCGCGATTAATACCGGATAAAGCAAATCTCGGTTTTCGTTTCCCTTGTGATCCTCTATCAATTGGATCTTTTATCCATAGAAAAAAGTATCTAGGCATATCTCTATTTCTTCATTTTTTTTTTCTATGAAGTTTTTTTATTTGCTACAGCTGATAAAAATCGTAGTTTTGAACGATATATATGTACAAAGCCTTTTTTTCTATAGTGGAGATAGTCGCACGTAATGACAGATCACGGCCACATTTTTTTTATTTATTTTTTCAATTTCACAAAAATATTCAAAGAATATTATTCTTTGATCAAAGGAACGGAGTGTGCCCGGGCCAATAAGTTGATTCGATATTTCACTATCAACCTCTTGGCCTAAAAAAAGGAGTCTTTCTCTATAAAGTCGGTTGATTAGGATAAGATTTTATCCTTTAATAAATTGACTTATTATACTCCTGAGTATGAAACGAAAGATACTGATATCTTGGCAGCATTCCTGAAAAATTTGTGCATTCAAAGATTGGTACTATATTTAAATTTTCTTCTCTTAAGCTTTTTGTATTAAAAATAATTTTATAATATATTGTGATTTTTTTTAGAAACTACCGGCCTTCTGGTGCATTAATACAATGCCATTGAGAAGAACAAAAGTCAATTTAACTTGACAATTTAAAAAAAAAGATAGTCTGAATTTGTACGGATTATAAGTGTTCGATCTTATGATGTTATTTCAGTTGGTTGTTACAAGAATGACTCTAATCTATATGTATCTAAGGATTAGAGTAGATTAAATATTATTTAAATAATTTAGTTCTAATATTGGTAATTGATTAAATTAGTTTTAGAGAAATTTAAATTGTTGTCTCAATTTATATATTATGATTATTTTTGCTGAATCTGGATGTATATATGGAAGTTCCAATAGCAACTTATTACTTTGAAAGTTCCCATTGACTTTATGTGAATCTGCAGGAAACTTTTTTATTCAGCATAGATTCAAGGAATTCCCACTTTGCGAGTCACTAGTATAGAATACTTGTGGTCTATTGATATTCCTTGAAGCTGAAATGTTACTGTTTTTAGTTTTCCTTTTACAAAATTATTTTTTTTTATATAAATTTAAATTTTTTTTTTAATTTTTTTATTTTTTTTATTTTTTTTTTTTTTTTTTTTTTTAAATTTTTTTATTTTTTTTTTTTTTTTTTTTTTTTTTTTTTTGATATATGTATCACTTTTTTTTTTTGTATTTCAGATTAGTAATGCAATTATTAAGAGAAATATAATTCATCAATAAATTAAAATGATTAAAAGTTTAATTGTATTGTGTGGACAAATGATTGATTAATTAAGATTAAGGCATGAAAAAGAAAAAAGAGTCACAATACGTAGTTTTATTTTTTGCTAATATATAAAAATACGTAAAAAAATTAAAATATCACCATTTAAAAAAATTGTTAATCATGCATATGAAAAGAGATGAGAGAATATGCATGAATATAAAAAATAATCATTATAATAAGCAATAATAAATTTTCTTTCATGTTTATCATTTAAAAAATTTATAATTTTCACATAGTCATTATTCTATTCTTTTTTTTCATATCTAATGACTATTGACTACGATCCTATCAATAGTATCACCTATAATAGATTATACGAAGAGAAAGTATGAAAAATAAAGATAAGAATTATAACGTTATAGAAAGTCCCATTCAAGTTTGACAAGAGCAAGACAGTTTACATAGAAATAGTTCTAATTAATGACCAAATTAGTTGATTCATTTACTAAATTTTTTCAAATAATGCTAAGTTCAATTTATAAATAGAGTTTAATTTTGATGCACTAATAGTGTAAAGCATTTTACACTGTCGTGCAATCACATCCGTTTTTTTGGATGACTATTCACGCAGTCAATGTGAAAGGTATTTATTTTTATTGATGTGTCATTACGTAATTAGATGCACGTGTAAAATTATTTACACTGTCAGTACATCAAAATTAAATTCTTATAAATATTTGTAGTTCATATTTTAAGTTAATTTTATAAATACACCATTTCACAAGTCAAAGACAATTCTTTTTAATAGTTTTGTAAAGGTTTAATTACTCTGTTGGTCCCTATAGTTTCGCGAAATTTTCAATTAGATCCCTATACTTTTTTTCTTTTTAATTGAGTCCTTGCACCAAATTTTTTTTATTGGGTCCCTACATTTTTTTCCTTTTATTTAGGTCCCTATACCATTTTTTTTAAGTTGGTCCCTATGAAATTAAGCCAATTACTACTAAGAGAGACTTAATTGAAAAAAATTAGTGCAGGGACCCAATTAAAAAGAAAAGAAATATAGGGATTTAATTGAAAATTTTACAAAACTATAGGGACCAACAGAGTAATTAAACCTTTTGTAAATGCTAATAACTTTTACATTTAATTTATTTTGCAGTACGATAAAATTTATTGTTCAATCAAGAATTCTTTGACAAAAATATTTGAGAATGAATTGGTAGAAAGGAAGGTCTATGTCTTCTCAAATTTTGAGATTGAGAAATCAAGCGGAATATATCTTCTGACTGTACACACGTGCAAAATATGTTTCAACATGGAGTTACGTATAGTAGATACAGTCGATGATCGTAAAATTCCGGATAATCATTTTAATTTGCTTGCCCATGCTGATATATTAAAACAAACAAATGAACGATTCTACTTATTTAGTACATAATTAATTTATATTAACCCACACAAAATTATTTTCCTTTTGATTTTAGGTTTTGCGAAAAAATTGTATAATAGCATTATTTTATCGATAACAAAAATTTTAACAGTTTATTTATGAAAATATTTGAAATTATATTGTGAATTTTTTTAAAGGTATATCTATTTATTAATATATTATTGTTAGTTTTATCATCTAACATAAAATAAATCAGTAAATTCTCTTTATTTTATACACGTACGAAGTTATAATTTCTTATATTATTCACTCATTTGTCCTTAATTTGGTACTTTTAATTCAATTTTTTTGTTCAATTAAATGTTATTGGATTCTTGACTAGGAAAAAAAATTTATATCATGGTCAAAAATAGAGAAAAGTGATCAGTACATTGTGATTGATCTTCATGATCTGCAGGATGTAAAATTTTAATATGAATATTTCTTTTAATAATAATTATGTGTTGTGGTGCAAATTTTTTTTCTTTATGTATTACTACTTACTCTCTGTGTAACACCCTCACTACCAGAAGTCACGCTTCCGGCTGCGCTACTCTGATAGCAAGAAGTATTACGACTACTTTACATACTAAATATTAAAATAGGAGCCTATGACTTGACACTGTATCGCTGATTTCTTTGAAAAACCAGAAATAAATACTTTATCTTAAGGAAAAACAAACAGGCATAGATTCATATACAAGACTCCTTACATAATAATTCAATATATTCAATATATTGTACATATAAAACATACAATTCCTATCCCTCTTACAAACTTGTAATAACAAAGACGAGAGAAGAAAATAATCTAATTAATACAACAGCATATAAACCAAATGCAGTATAACTCTTCTTAATACTTCTTCATCTGGTTCCTGAAAAGGTAAAGCTGTAGGGGGGGTGAGAACCTAACCACACGGTCTCACCACGGAGTTTCAAAGTTGTCATAAGAAGATATTTAATAAGAAACTGTTTTCAAGCTCAGTAATTATCATTGCCTTATGAATCTTTTAAAACCAATAGGAAATCGTTCAAATCCCTTTTCAGAGAAACAATGTTTAATCTTTCAGAAATCCGAAACCTTTCCTTATAAGAAAATCTCAATCAGAAATCAACCACGCAATCAAACAACACAATCATTAATTCAGCATCCAAGTTCATTCTCAAATGTAGCACGCCAGAACAAACACAGGCAAGACAGACAAGGAAAGCACAAGTAGGTAGCAGTTACAGCAAATAGTTCAAGTAGCAATTAAGAACAGTTTAGCAATTAGGCAAACCAAAACAAGTTCAAACCCAAGCAAAGCATACAAATGCATATGATGCATGCCTGTCCTATGGCTGATGAGGCTCATCTGTCGGTTATCCAGCCAACCCGACAAGTCTGAATTGTCCTTAGACTGTCCCCCGACGTGCATCCCCAAGAGTCTATGCATAGTTTTTTCTCAAATAATCAATATTGCTCAATGGGGGTATCATTCCCAGGAATTTATATAGTGCCCGGTCACACTTACGTCGTAGGGTCAACAGAGTATCGAGTTTTTAACCTGGTACACGTGGTGGCAAGCCACGGCACTTAATCCAGGGAACCTCGTATCTCAGATATTTCAAATTCATAAGCCATATAAATAATTCATTCATCATTCATCAATATCTAAGCCATTCTCAAAATCATCATCATTCGTCAAACCATGTCCCATTTTCAAATTCATTCAAAAATTATATTTCAAATTAATCCTCATCATCCTTCTTTCCGTTAATCAACAATCTCAATTCAAAATATAATTCTTTCTTTTCTAAATAAATCAATCTGAAACAAATAACGTTTAAGAACTAAATCTTTTTAAACAATTTCTTCAAACAAAACTTCCAATTTTATAAAATTTCGGCAGCATCTCCTCTAAAACTCGGACTTTGCCACCCTTTTCGGGTCCCAACCAAACCAAACCAAACACCTGTTAAACATTCAAATCACTCTAATAATAATTTTCACAACAACCACACTCAACACAGAGAAATAGCAAAATCCAGAATCCAATCAACCAATCCTATAAATCGCAGTTTAAATCAACTTCATTCAACAGCATTAATCAATAATTAAGAACTTTCAGTTTTCTCAAACAGTTTCAAACCAAACCGTTCCTCAAACCATGTTCGAACCATTACCAAAATAGTAAATTATTCTCAATAAACAAACCATTTCCAAATATCAAGTCCTTTCCAAATTGGTTTTAAAATCAAATTCCAATATCAAATCGGGTTCAATATCACATCAAATTTCAATACTAAACCTTTCCTAAAATCGAATTGTTTCCAAAATTAAACTAAATGCCATTATTAAATCTCTCCCATTAATTCAAGGAAAACCACTTTAACAACATCAGTCAACTAATCAGAATATTCAGCTTTCTCAATCGATCCATCTATCAATCAAATTCTATTTTTATTTTACCACTATAAAAGACCATATATGCTAGAAGAAAATATCATTCATTTACCAATTACTCTTTCATTGGATAGCTTTTACAACAATTCTTTTTCTTCCTATGAGGCGTCGTCACAAGAAGGCAACTATCATAGACACAAATCAGCACACACTCTTCAACTCCCGTGCTCATCATTCAGAGCAATATATGATATGTTATCCATTAAACATTTATAGACCATGGTATTATCATGTTTGCATAAATAAAAAAAATCCGTAATTAAGCTTAAGTCATTTACCTATTTGTGCGGTATATTGTAGTGTGAAATTACTTTTAATTTATGTTGTGCAATGATATTATGATTTAATTTAAGTTTTTATTTTAGAATTGTGTTATGATTTTATCTCCTCATTTTCTCTTAGATATTAAGTTGTTGTATTTTTATTTATTATTATTGAAGCGGGTGTGATATAAAATTTGTAAAAAGAAAAAAATTTTACATTCAATTTATTTTATTGTAGTCTTCTATTCTTCTTTTTTTTTTTATTTTCTTTTTAAATATCATATAATTTATTATAATTTATACCAATTAATTAATTACAATTCATTATATCAGTTAGCTTAATTCATTAATTTATAATATACATGATAAAATAGATCATTTGTTACTTATACGTTTATTTTTCTAAAATCTAAATCTGAATAATTATATTTTCAGTTTTGTTATGAACAAAATATTATTAATAATGAATAATAAGTAACCACTCATACTTTTAATCAAAGTGTTTGGATGATTGTTATATTTATTAATATTAATTATTGATTATTTTTTCATAAATAAATTATATTATAATTTTATGTTAGTTCATAATTGATTAATGATTAACGTTCATGAAACTATGTTTATAACACCTTGAATTTTTTAAAAATTAAATAAAGATAGTATATAATAAAAAGGTTTAGAGGTAAGTAGCACTCGAACTTTTAGTACGATCATGAGGTGCTAAAAGTTAGGGTGTTACATTATGGTATCAGAGCAGTTCGTCCTTGTTAGAGCCTTGGAAATGAACTGACTATGCTTCACTGCATACTCTGAGTGTCTATCATGCAGTAGGACTTGTCCTAGTGACAAAAATTTGAGTTTCAGATGCATGATTGTCTATTGATTAATGCTGTTAGTCGACCGTTGCATCTCTCATGGTATTAGGTCTGGCCAACTTAATACTAATGATTCATGTATATGGAAACACTAATAGATTATCATAGACAAAATAGAAATAATAGGTTATGCGAATCAAGAGGTTTGGGAACGTTAGAAGTTACGTCCTAGGGGTTGGATTCGTTTACTCTTTATTCGTGCTAGGTAACTTGGTGTCATCTTTTCTTTCACTATTTATTCATTTATTTTTCATCTCCTCCATCCCTTGTTTTAATTCTTTTCAAAACCAGATTTGATTATCCATCCTTATCATTATTTGTATACTTCTTCATAAATCCTTACCCTTCGATCTGATTTTGAGTTTCTTTCAATGCAACGCATAATTCTCAGTATCTACATTTGTTTTGTATTCCTTTGATTAAACATGAGCTTGTTTATGCCATGAGCAATTTCTAGATGTGACAAGCAAATACGATAGTTTTGTGAGATACGGTTGTCACAAAAAACAGACTGTTCTCTTCGTTGAAATGGCCTAAAGGAAATAGATCGCTTGCAGATGGATCTTTTCTGAACTTTTATCCTTGACATTGCTTATATTCTTCTTCGAGCATCTTGTACCCTTTGATTTTGAGCTAGATTTGGGACAATAATCAATCTTTAATTCTTCACAAACATTGTCATGAACCTTGGTTATCTATATTTGTGAACCTGGTAATTCAGCTTGAATTTGCTTCGACTTATGTTACTACCTTTTCTTTTATTGTTCCTGTCCAAGTTCTTTTCTCAGATTTTTCCTTAGGATACAATTTAACTCTCATCCAAACTATTTTCCACACTCTTCTCAAATCATTTTCAATAAATCAAACCGGCAACTTTTAACATTTTCAAATTATCCTACCGTAATCCAGAAATCACAATCATCAGAATAACTCAGTTCCTGGCTGCACTTAAATCCTTCAAACCTCAAACTTATCACAAATATCAATATAAATTAAATCGACAGGTAATCACAACATCAATTCACTTATCAAATACTAATTTAACCGGTGAAAATTTATTAAAACCCTACCTCCGTACAGAAATTACAACAACGAAAACTCTGGAGAAACTTTTCGTCCGAGCTGCTAAAGAGAAAAACGCCAGAAATCGTCCGTGCCTCCTAGAACTCAAGGATACAGTTGTACGAGCCTATATTAACTGAATTTGAGGGAGCCCGCATGGGTGGTGAAGTCCAATTTTTAAGAGGGATTATGCCCAATTCTATGTAAAAGTAACCGAAAACGTGGTATTATTTCGAAAATCTGATTTATAAATTTATTTTGAAACATGATTTTATAGTGGAAAACATTTTTATTTACATATTTACTCATATTGAGAAACGTATTTTGTATTGAAAATTGCCAATCTGATTTATGAATATTGTTTGATTTTTGAATTATTACGGAAAGAGTTATGTTCAATCCGATTTATTAAGAAAATTATAATCTTTTAAATTCACTCTTTTGAGAAGAAATTTTGTTTTAAGTTATGATATGAATTTGGTTTGTTAAGAAAAAGAAAGAATGAGAAAAGAACATGGCACGTGTGATTATGAAATGTTTAAAAGGTCACGAGAGGGTGACGGAAAGTAAATGGTTTTGGTTCCAATGGGATAATGTTAAGCTGTGGGCTTTATATGTGAATAATTGTGCGGGGACGCCCGTGTGTATGAAATGGCTTCCAGGAGAAAGTGGCACATGCTTCAGTTGGAGAATCAGCGCCTGCAAGTACTTGAGTATTGTAAGGCCCACATCGGTTGGAGAGGAGAACGAAGCATGCCTTATAAGGGTGTGGATACCTCTCCCTAGCATGACGCGTTTTGACGAGTGAGTGTGGGGGGCTTCGGCTAGCATCCCTATCGTCAAAAGCAAAACCGTGAGGCCTTGTGTGCCAAAGCGGACAATATCGTGCTAGCGGGTGGTCTGGGCTGTTACAGATGGTATCAGAGCAGTTCGTCCCTGTTAGAGCCTTGGGAATGGACTGACTATACTTCATTGCATACTCTGAGTGTCTGTCATGCTTTATAACTTGTTCTGATAACAAGAGTTTATGTATTATATGCATGACTGTCTGATGATTAACGCTATTAGTTTACCGTTGCATATCTCATGATATTAAGTTTGGCCAACTTAATACTGATGATTTGTGTTTACGGAAACACTAATGGGTTATCATGGGCGAAATAGAAGTAATAGGTAATGCGAATCACGGGATTTGGGAACGTTAGAGGTTAAGTTTTAGGGGTAAGCTTCGTTTCAACGTATAATCCTTACTTGTGCTAATGTAGCTTGAAGTCATCTCTTCCTTGATTGCTTGTAGTGAAATTCTTTGTTTCGAACTTCTTTTTTGAGATGTGTTTTGAATAACTCCCGACCATATCTTGTCATTCATAAGATATGATTTCTCTCACGTTTGAAAAAATTGAACATGTTAAATCTTTCTGTTTTTCTTTGACATGTTTAAAAGGAAAGTTAATATGAAACTTTTTCAATTTATATCAATTTTCGAGGACGAAAATTTTTATAAGTGGAATAGGATGTAAGATCCCGTATTTTTTTAAAATTAAATAGTTAACTATTTAAGAAACAGAAGAAAAGAAAATGAAATTTATGCATGTATATATATATAAACCAATGCCACGTTTCCTTTATATAAGCAAAGCACTAATGACACATGATCACCTTTCATTCCATTATTCATCATTCCCTTTACTTCTTCACCGAACCACTTGGAAAAGAAATAGAGAGAGAGGGACGTAAGCTCCATGAAACCGAGAGCTTTTGGTTTTAATTTCTTGAAATTCGTAACTCCAATAGAAAATCTAATCCGGTAAAAGTGTTCGTATCTTCCTTCTCTACGCGTTGACGTTACTTTTGTCCGGTGGAAGTCGACGGTGACGTAGCTCCCTTACCCCTTGAGTTCGGTTAACTGGAGTTCTAGGAAGCACAGACGATTTCTGACGCTTTTTCCTTCAGCAGTTCGGTCAAAAAACTTTTTCGAAGGTCCCGTTAGTTTGATTTCGTATGGAGGTAGGGTTTGGTAACTTTATAATAATTAAATATGAGTTTGATAAGTGAATGTTGATTTAGTTGATTATTGCTTGAATTTGAATGAGTTTATGTTAAATTATTGTTGAATTATTGTTGTTTGCTTGAGATTTTGATTCAGTTATGTATGAACAACTAGCTGGGATGCTTTGATTATTTTGGGAGTAAGAAATGAAATTTTCAAAAGTTTTAAGAAATATATTAACTGATTTTGAATTATTAAAGAAATGTTTTTGCTGCTGGAGTCGGTTGGATTATTAATTGTTTTAAAGATTTTGGAGAATGGCATAAAGATGTGGTTTTAGTTTTAAAAGAAAAAGAGAAGATAAATCGGCACGTGTACTTATGAAATAATTAAAAGGTCACAAGAGGGTGACAGAGAGTAAATAGTTATAGTGTCGTTGTGAAAAGTTAAGCCGTGGGCTTGATGTGTGAGTAATTGTATGGGAATTTCGTGTATATGGAATGGCTTCCAGGAGAAAGTGGCACATGCTTCAGCTGGAGAATCAGCACCTGCAAGTACTTGCAGAGGTCATGTTCGGCATACTTCAGCTGGAGAATCAGCGCCTGCAAGTACTTGCAGAGGTCATGTTCGGCATACTTCAGCTGGAGAATCAGCGCCTGCAAGAAGTGGAAACTTGCAGAGGTTATGCCGCTGGAATGCCATATCTGACTTGCGAGTCAAATTGCGTCGGGTGCGGATCGAAACCGACAAATGAGCTCATTACCAGCATTAGGGATAGACATGCATCATGTTGCATTTGTGTGCTTTGTTTGGGTCTGCTTAAGTGTTTTAGTTTGCTTGTTTGATGAATTCTGTTTAACTGGTAACTGTTCTGTATATGTGTTTGCCTTGAATTTGATTGTGTTTGTGATTGATTATGTTGAGATTGAGTTTCGATGGTGAATTGTTTTGATTTGGGTTAGAGGCCAAGATTTGGTTATGTTTGGGCCGGAGGCCATGATTTGACTGGATTTGAGATAAGTTTTGATTAAAATGTTATTTTACATGAAATTTTTGTAAGAGAAATACGAATTTTAGATTTGAATAATAAGTTGATAATCACTGTTTTGAAAATAGTTTTAATTATAATATCTTCTTACGACAATTTTTAAAAATCCTCTACTGAGAACCCTTTCGAGGACGATGTTCTCACTCCCCTACAGACTTTCTTTTCAGGAAACGGACGAAAACGCTTATGAAATTTTTTTTTTTTTGTTTAACTTATGCGATATGGATGTATTAGTTTAGTTCTTATTATTTTTTTCTTGCCATTAATATTATAATTTTTGTAAGAGGGATAGGAGTTGTATGATTTGTATGTATCTAATATGTAAAGTTACTTGAGTAAGAAGTTTTGTTTATGTATATGCTTGTTTATTTTATTGTAAAAGTATTTTTCCGATTTTTCAAATAAAATAGCGACACGGTTTCGAGTCAAAGGCTCATATTTTATTATTAAGTACATGAATTTGTCGTAATACCTCTTGCTATCAGAGTGGCGCAACCGGAAGTGTGACATTCTGATAGTGAGGGTGTTACATTATGGTATCAGAGCAGTTCATTCCTGTTAGAGTCTTGGAAATGGACTGACTATACTTCATTGCATACCCTGAGTGTCTATCATGCTTTGTGACTTGTTCTGATAACAAGAGTTTGAATTTTATATGCATGATTATCTGATGATTAAAGCTGTTAGTCTATCATTGCATACTTCCTAGTATTAAGTTTGGCTGACTTAATACTAGTGATTTATGTATATGGGAATACTAATGGGTTGTCATGGATGAAATAGAACTAATAGATGACGAATGTCGTGGGGTTTGGGAAACATTAGAGGTTGCATCTCGAGGTTACTTAGTTGCGTATCTTGTTCTTTCATGGTTTACATTGAAATCCTTGTTTCAGATTTCTTTCTTGAAAAATAAATTGATTATTCTCCAGCCCTGTTCCCTGTTCATATGCTTTCTCATTTGATCCTAACTGCATATGTCTTCTTAAATTTCTTGGATACCTGCCTTGTAACTTTTTCTTTGCAATCACACTTTCTACCCTTGTATCTTTATGTCATACGATAATCCAAGTATTTGAAAACTGTATATATGTATATATGCTGACATATTTTTGCTTCTTCCTTAAATGTGTTAAAAAAGGTGAAGTTGATATAAACCTTTTCCATTTCATATCAATTTTTGAGGACGAAAATTTTAATAAGTGGGGTAGGATGTAAGACCCCGAATTTGTAAAAATTAAATAAGAAATTTATTTATAATTTATTATATTTAATTGAAATTATATTTTTAAGAGATTTTATATATCAATTAAGCAATTTCTTATATATGATTTAACGCTTTGGTAATTGAATGATAATAAGAATTTTATATGCTTTAATTTGAATAATTAGATTTTTAGCTCTATTTTATAATTTAAAGAAAATTAATTTGATTATCTCCAAATATTGAATTAGTGTATCGAGTTGAAAATAATTTGTAAATTGATGATTAAATGATAATTTTATAAATATTACTATTGGATTCAAAATTAGTTTTCAATTACTATATTACCCTTTAATTTTATTAAAATTACTAAATTGTCCAAAATCCACAATTTCATACATAAAACCCTAATTCCCAAATCGAAACCCTAATTTTGCTCTAAATCACCCTAACCTAACCGCCTCACTTCTCTCCTCCTCCCAAAACACACACACACACACACAAACAAACCCACACAAACACAGAGACGGATTAAGGGAGACGAGAGAAGAAGGTTGCGATCGGAGAGACAGAGATGCGTCTGAGAGAGAAAGAGAGCCAGAGGGAGCTGTTGCCACCTCGACCGCGCCGTCATTGAACTACAGCACCCCCGTTCAGCCTCGTTCTGCCGCGCCTCCATGGTCGCTGTCGAGATGCAGGTGAGAGACGTGGGGAGAAAGAGGTCGCGTCGCCTGCGCCGTTGCACCCTGCCCGCGAAGCCGTCGCTGATTGATGGAGTGTCACCGTTGCCGAATTGCATGCGTCGTTGTCAGGGTCTTCAATGTCGCCATCAATGGAGGTCTGTCACTGAGGAGTAGAACGCAACGGAGAAGGGAGATCGAAGCTGTCGCTAGTATTAAATATTATAAGAGTCGTCGTAATACCCGAGCTATCAGAGTGGCGCAGCCGGAAGTGTGACATTTTGATAGTTAGGGTGTTACATTCGGCATACTTCAGCTGGAGAATCAGTGCCTGCAAGAGGTTGAAACCTTACAGAGGTTATGCCGCTGGAACGCCTTATCTGACTTGCGAGTTGGATTGCTTCGGGTGCGGGTCGAAACCGACAAATGAGCTCATTACCTGCGATAGGAATAGACATGCATCATGCTTGTTTGCGCATATCTCTGTGCTATGTAACTCTGTGATTGTGTGTGTGTGCTGCATGACTGATTGACTTCTGGGTTCTTTTATTATTCATGGCCTGCAAGAAGTGGAAACTTGCAGAGGTTATGCCGCTGGAATGCCTTATCTGACTTGCGAGTCGGATTGCGTCGGGTGCGGGTCGAAACCGACAAATGAGCTCATTACCTGCGATAGGAATAGACATGCATCATGCTTGTTTGCGCATATCTCTGTGCTATGTAACTCTGTGATTGTGTGTGTGTGCTGCATGACTGATTGACTTCTGGGTTCTTTTATTATTCATGCTTATAAGTGTTTTGTTGTTAGTTGCGGTCGGTTAATAATGGCAAAATGAACTTAACTTCTAACCCCGACCCTACTAAGAACTTCCCAGCTCTTACCCCCTACCTCCACCCCTTTCAGCTACAGGTGCAAAGGTTCATTGTCAAGTTATGGGAGCACAGAGGAATATGTTTATAAGTTGAGTTGTTAGGATTTGTTTTCCCCTCGCCTTGTTAGTTAGAGTTTTTAGAGGGGTAGGATTTGTTTTTGGGAATCTTGAAATAAGTTTATGTATTTAATACTATGTGAATATATATACTTTTGTGATTTAGTAGCGTAAAATAAAGTCTCTTTTCGTTTTCTTAATTAAAGTTTCGGTTCGTATTCGCGAAGGCTCAATATTAAATAAAGATAGTATATAATAAAAAGGTTTAGAGGTAAGTAGCACTCGGACTTTTAGTATGATCATGAGGTGCTAAAAGTTAGGGAAAACAAATCCTAACAACTCAACTTATAAACATATTCCTCTGTGCTCCCGTAACTTGACAATGAGCCTTTGCACCTGTAGCTGAAAGGGGTGGAGGTAGGGGGTAAGAACTGGGAAGTTCTTAGTAGGGTCGGGGTTAGAAGTTAAGTTCATTTTGCCATTATTAACCGACCGCAACTAACAACAAAACACTTATAAGCATGAATAATAAAAGAACTCAGAAGTCAATCAGTCATGCAGCACACACACACAATCACAGAGTTACATAGCACAGAAATATGCGCAAACAAGCATGATGCATGTCTATTCCTATCGCAGGTAATAAGCTCATTTGTCGGTTTCGACCCGCACCCGACGCAATCCGACTCGCAAGTCAGATAAGGCATTCCAGCGGCATAACCTCTGCAAGTTTCCACTTCTTGTAGGTGCTGATTCTCCAGCTGAAGTATGCCGAACATGACCTCTGCAAGTACTTGCAGGTGCTGATTCTCCAGCTGAAGAATGTGACCATTTCTCTTGGACGCCATTCCATATTTACGGGCGTCCCGCATAATCATTCACATACAAAGCCCACGGCTTATTAACATTTATCCTTCGACATCATAACCATATTATCATCACCCTCTCGTGACCTTTTCATAATCACACGTGCCGATTTTTGAATCAAAATCCCAAGCAAACAACAATAATTCAACAATAATTTAACATAAACTCATTCAAATTCAAGCAATAATCAACTAAATCAACATTCACTTATCAAACTCATATTTAATTATTATAAAGTTACCAAACCCTACCTCCATACGAAATCAAACTAACGGGACCTTCGAAAAAGTTTTCTGACCGAACTGCTGAAAGAAAAAGCGTCAGAATCGTCTGTGCTTCCTAGAACTCCAGTTAACCGAACTCAAGGGGTAGGGGAGCTACGTCACCGTCGACTTTCACCGGACAAAAATAACGTCAACGCGTAGAGAAGGAAGATACGAACACTTTTATCGGATTAGATTTTCTATTGGAGTTACGGATTTTAAGAAATTAAAACCAAAAGCTCTCGGTTTCATGGAGCTTACGTCCCTCTCTCTCTATTTCTTTTCCAAGTGGTTCGGTGAAGAAGTAAAGGGAATGATGAATAATGGAATGAAAGGTGATCATGTGTCATTAGTGCTTTGCTTATATAAAGGAAACGTGGCATTGGTTTATATATATATACATGCATAAATTTCATTTTCTTTTCTTTTGTTTCTTCAGAAGGCTTCGGTAATAATAATAATAATAATAATAATAATAATAATAATAATAATAATAATAATAATAATAATAAAAAATAGTTTTCTTAAAAATTAAGTTCGAAACAAAGAATTTCACTACAAGCAATCAAGGAAGAGATGACTTCAAGCTACATTAGCACAAGTAAGGATTATACGTTGAAACGAAGCTTACCCCTAAAACTTAACCTCTAACGTTCCCAAATCCCGTGATTCGCATTATCTATTACTTCTATTTCGCCCATGATAACCCATTAGTATTTCCGTAAACACAAATCATCAGTATTAAGTTGGCCAAACTTAATATCATGAGATATGCAACGGTAAACTAATAGCGTTAATCATCAGACAGTCATGCATATAATACATAAACTCTTGTTATCAGAACAAGTTATAAAGCATGACAGACACTCAGAGTATGCAATGAAGCATAGTCAGTCCATTCCCAAGGCTCTAACAGGGACGAACTGCTCTGATTCCAATCAGAGCAGTTCGTCCCTGTTAGAGCCTTGGGAATGGACTGACTATGCTTTACTGCATACTCTGAGTGTCTGTCATGCAGTAGGACTTTCTATCACCCTCTGATCTTCTTTCTTCAGCTCATAACCGAGTTGAACTTTCAAAAAAGAGAGAGAGAGCCGAGAGTAACCCTTGGGAGAGACCGTGACTTTTCAACATCTTCTTTTTCCGATTTCTTTAAATTCGTACTCCAATAGAAAATTTAATTCAGTAAAAATGTTTGTATTTTCCTCCTTTACGTGTTGGTGTTATTTTTGTCCGGTAGAAGTTGACGGTGACGTAGCTTCTCTTTCCTTTGAGTTCGGCTAACTGGAGTTCTAGGAAGCACAGAGGATTTCTGACGCTTTCTCCTTCAGCAACCCAGTCAGAAAGCTTTTCCGGAGCTTTCGATGATTTTGATTTCATACAAAGGTAGGGGATTTTATTTTGAAATTAACTGTTTTAAATTATGAATGCCACGGAAGTCTAGTGGATATTTGCAAATAATTTATGATTGTTTGGAATGACTGAATGATGAGTTTGAATTGAAGCTGTGATTGATATTGATTTTGTGATTGATATTGGTTTTCTGGTTTGAACTCCAGTTGGCCAAACTCAAGGGGTAGAGGAGCTACGTCACCGTCGACTTCCACCGGACAAATATAACGCCAACACGTAGAGGAGGAAGATACGAACACTTTTATCGGATTAGATTTTTTATTGGAGTTACGTATCACAAGAAATCGAAGCCGGAAAGTTTTGGGAAGACCAAAGGCACTTAATCATGAGTTATCATCCAATGCCATTTATTATGACCGAATGGATTAAGAAAGAGAAAAGGGAAAGGAAAGGAAACATGACACCTAAACCCCTCCTTTGACACATATCCTTATGCAATGTCAATATTGGGTTTCAGTTTTTGAGAAAATTCCAAAAGAAAATCTTTTTTGTTAATAATCAGAATCATTCATCAAAGAATACCTAGTAATAATAATCACATAATTAGTAATAGTAATAAATATTACACAAAAGCGACTCAACACATAAACTTAACTCAAATAAGACTAATAATCGTCCACAACTTCGAACTGAGTCTTCGAACCTGTGTCACTGAAAGGGTGAAAAATTTTGGGGTGAGAACAAACCACGCGTTCTCAGTAAGGGATGGGAATGCCGTAAGAGTAATGTAATAAATTGCAAATAATTAACTTTACTTAATAAAACTATATTTTTATCAAACCTTTTGAAAATATTTTTTACTATTACTTTATATAATTAATTACCTTCTTTAAATTCCGAACTCAAGACAAATCTCAATCACAACCTCAGTTCTTAGTCACCTCAATACACAAACTAATAGCACAAAAAACAAATCAACACACAAAGAAATAGCAATAAGACAAATAGCACAATCACAGAGAGACAAGATAAGCTAACACAATCAAATGCAAATGTGCAAACAATGATGATGCATGTCTAGTCCTATCGCAGGTAATGAGCTCATTTGTCGGTTTCGACCCGCACCCGACGCAATCCGACTCGCAAGTCAGATAAGGCATTCCAGCGGCATAACCTCTGCAAGTTTCTACTTCTTGCAGGCGCTGATTCTCCAGCTGAAAAGTATGCCGAACATGACCTCTGCAAGTACTTGGAAATGAACTGACTATGCTTCACTGCATACTCTGAATGTCTATCATGCAGTAGGACTTGTCCTAGTGACAAAAATTTGAGTTTCAGATGCATGATTGTCTATTGATTAATGCTGTTAGTCGACCGTTGCATCTCTCATGGTATTAGGTCTGGCCAACTTAATACTAATGATTCATGTATATGGAAACACTAATAGATTATCATAGATCATGGCACCGTAAAACTTCTGGTTTCGATTTCTTGAGATTCGTAACTCCAATTAAAAATTCAGTCCGGTAAAAGTGTTCGTATCTTTCTTCTTTACATATTGGTATTATTTTTGTCCGGTAGAAGTTGATGGTGATGTAACTCCTCTTTCTCTTGAGTTCGGCCAATTGGAATTCTAGGAGGCACAGACGATTTCTGGCGTTTTTCTCTTTAGCAGCTCGGACGAAAAGTTTCTCCAGAATTTTCGTTGTTGTAATTTCTGTACGGAGGTAGGGTTTTAATAAATTTTCACCGGCTAAATTGGTATTTGATAAGTGAATTGATGTTGTGATTACCTGTCGATTTAATTTATATTGATATTTGTGATAAGTTTGAGGTTTGAAGGATTTAAGTGCAGCCAGGAACTGAGTTATTCTGATGATTGTGATTTCTGGATTACGGTAGGATAATTTGAAAATGTTAAAAGTTGCCGGTTTGATTTATTGAAAATGATTTGAGAAGAGTGTGGAAAATAGTTTGGATGGAACCCGAAAAGGATGGCAGAGTCCGGATTTTAGGGGAGGTGCCGCCAAGATTTTGTTATAAACCTTAAGAATTTATTTGAAATTTTATTTACAAGAAAAGATTGGATTTGAGAAATTGTATTATTTGATTTTCGATTTGTTCAAAAAATAGTTATATGTCGAATTTAATTTATTTAAGAAAAGTATATATTCTGAGTTCGATTTATTTAGAAAAGAATTATTTTATGATTTTAAATTATTTAAGAAAAGTACTATGTTTAAGTTTGATTTGAAAATGAAAAGGGATTGATGTTTTGAATTTGACTCGAGAATTTTATTTGGAGGAATTTTAGTGAACTTCAAAAGTAATTGAGTTTTTATTGAATGATTCCATTTGGCGACATCTTGGAAAATGTTAAAGAATTTGTGTTAAAAAGAAAAGGGGGATTAGTTTTGGTTTTAAAAGAAAAAGAGAAGACAAACCGGCACGTGTGATTATGAAATAATTAAAAGGTCACAAGAGGGTGACGGAAAGTAAATATTTATAGTGTTGATGTGAAAATGTTAAGCCGTGAGCTTTATGTGAGAAATTGTACGGGAATGCCCGTGTATAGGGAATGGCTTCCAGGAGAAAGTGTCACATGCTTCAGCTGGAGAATCAGCGCCTGCAAAAAGTAGAAACTTGCAGAGGTTATGCCGCTGGAATGCCTTATCTGACTTGCAACCGTTATACATAGCAAGTGGTGCGTTAGCTCTTTATGATATGTTTCGTGAACACAAAAGGTGGAGCTTGTAAGCGTGCGACATCACAGGATGTTTTAGGGTTTTGAGTCCCGTGAAGAAGTTTGCGGAAGTTAGATTTTTGACCAGTAATGGGTCGCGAAGTATATGATAAGGTTGAGAATTTCACGAATAATCTGTTTGTTAAAGTACATTTTGGAGTGGCGAATATACCTCAGGTTGAAGTTTGGAATTGAAGCCTACAGTTGGTGTGAGATTAGATTAGTGTGTGGACGTTAAGCACATCATTTTAACCCCATGCATGTTTTATAACATTTCGTTATCTTGCCTTACCATCACATGATCGAACCATGTTATCTCTTATATTGAATCTGCCTTGTTACTTTTACTTTGCAACCACATTTCTACCCTTGTTATGCCATATGACCATCAAAGTATTTGAAAGTTGTATATATGTATATATGCTGAGATATTTTTGCTTCTTCCTTAAATGTGTTTAAAAAATAAAGTAGTATAAAATATCTTTTGTTTGTACGAATTTTCGAGAACGAAAATTTTTGTAAGGTGGGTGGGATATAACACCCCGAATTTTAAAAAAATTAAATAATAATTTATTATTTTTTCGAAAATTGTTATAAACGAAAATTTTCATCCTAAAAGAAAATTTTGCCCTCAACATTTCCTTTACCTATAAGCAGGTGCGAGTAAACGGTTCTTATCTTATTTTCTAGTCCTCAGGTATATTGTGTATTCTCATCTCGTCTCAACTTACGTATAGCAGTTAAAGAAATACAAAAATGTGACGCACCAGAAACATAAAGTGCAGTTAAGGAGCGAGTCTTAACACAATACTGACCTTGGGTCAGGGAGTCCGAGTACGAGCATCTTCAGTAGTCATTGTAAATACCCTCCTTGGTTGTTGCGATTTAGCTATTCCTCGTACCAACTTTTCTGGACAATTGCTTGCTATATGCCCTGGTTCACCACAGTGGTAGCAGACTCTCAGTCCAAGATAACAAGGCCTACCAGGGTGATTCTTTTCACATTGCCTACACGTTGGGCCTTCCTGACTCTGCTGCTGAGGTTGCTTACCGGTATCCTGCCTTGGCCTATTTCCATTCCCAGTTGTAGAGCGCGTAGGGAAGTTTCTAACTTGTTGGTTCCCTCGCATAGGTACTCCTGGTACCTTAAAATCAACTTTTTGCTGTACCGCATGCCTATGAAAATTATTAAAGTCATGAGCAATTTCTAGATGTGACAAGCAAATACAATAGTTCTGCGAGATACGGTTGTCACAAAAAACAGACTGTTCTCTTCGTTGAAATGGCCTAAAGAAAATAGATCGCTTGCAGATGGATCTTTTCTGAACTTTTATCCTTGACATTGCTTATATTCTTCTTCGAGCATCTTGTACCCTTTGATTTTGAGCTAGATTTGGGACAATAATCAATCTTTAATTCTTCACAGACATTGTCATGAACCTTGGTTATCTATATTTGTGAACCTGGTAATTCAGCTTGAATTTGCTTCGACTTATGTTACTACCTTTTTTTTTATTGTTCCTGTCCAAGTTCTTTTCTCAGATTTCTCCTTAGGATACAATTTAACTCTCTTTCTGACGGATTTTCTATTTTGTGCACTCATGTTTGATTTCGATTCTACTCATCTTTTCAAATTCTTGTAACCATTATCTGTGATGTTCAATCATTCTCTTTCTGGATTTTGAATTTCTTTGTTTAAACTTGAGCTTATTTGCTAAAATTGCAAGTCTTTGGATTCTAAGTTTAACTTGCATTAAACCTCTCATAAAACCACTGCACCACACTACACTTTTTCAATCATTTTCATGCGATATTATTTTCCTCACGTTTGAAAACTAAACATGTTAAATCTTTTTGTTTTTCTTTGACATGTTTAAAAAGGAAGAATACATGAATCTTTTCCATCTTATATCAATTTTCGAGGACGAAAATTTTTATAAGGTGGGTGGAATATAACACCTCGAATTTTTAAAAAATTAAATAAGTAGTTATTCATAATTTATTATTTTATTTAAAAAAAAGAGAGAAATTATTATTATTATTATTATTATTATTATTATTATTATTATTATTATTATTATTATT
>NC_029786.2:11176885-11178747 GCF_000816755.2 Arachis ipaensis
CACATGCTTCAGCTGGAGAATCAGCGCCTGCAAGTACTTGCAGAGGTCATGTTCGGCATACTTCAGCTGGAGAATCAGCGCCTGCAAAAAGTAGAAACTTGCAGAGGTTATGCCGCTGGAATGCCTTATCTGACTTGCGAGTCGGATTGCGTCGGGTGCGGGTCGAAACTGACAAATGAGGTCATTACCTGCGATAGGAATAGACATGCATCATGCTTGTTTGCGCATATCTCTGTGCTACGTAACTCTGTGATTGTGTGTGTGTGCTGCATGACTGATTGACTTCTGAGTTCTTTTATTATTCATGCTTATAAGTGTTTTGTTGTTAGTTACGGTCGGTTAATAATGGCAAAATGAACTTAACTTTTAACCCCGACCCTACTAAGAACTTCCCAGTTCTTACCCCCCTACTCCACCCCTTTCAGCTACAGGTGCAAAGGCTCATTGTCAAGCTGCGAGAGCACAGAGGAATATGTTTATAAGTTGAGTTGTTAGGATTTATTTTCCCCTCGCCTTGTTAGTTAGAGTTTTTAGAGGGGTAGGATTTGTTTTTAGGAATCTTGAAATAAATTTATGTATTTAATACTATGTGAATATATATACTTTTGTGATTTAGTGGCGTAAAATAAACCTGATTATTAAACCTGATTATTATATACTATCTTTATTTAATATTGAGCCTTCGTGAATACGAACCGAAACTTTAATTAAGAAAACGAAAAGAGACTTTATTTTACGCCACTAAATCACAAAAGTATATATATTCAAATAGTATTAAATACATAAACTTATTTCAAGATTCCCAAAAACAAATCCTACCCCTCTAAAAACTCTAACTAACAAGGCGAGGGGAAAACAAATCCTAGAAACCATTCCATATACACGAAATTCCCATACAATTACTCACACATCAAGCCCACGGCTTAACTTTTCACAACGACACTATAACTATTTACTCTCCGTCACCCTCTTGTGACCTTTTAATTATTTCATAAGTACACGTGCCGATTTATCTTCTCTTTTTCTTTTAAAACTAAAACCACATCTTTATGCCGTTCTCCAAAATCTTTAAAACAATTAATAATCCAACCGACTCCAGCAGCAAAAACATTTCTTTAATAATTCAAAATCAGTTAATATATTTCTTAAAGCTTTTGAAAATTTCATTTCTTACTCCCAAAATAATCAAAGCATCCCAGCTAGTTGTTCATACATAACTGAATCAAAATCTCAAGCAAACAACAATAATTCAACAATAATTTAACATAAACTCATTCAAATTCAAGCAATAATCAACTAAATCAACATTCACTTATCAAACTCATATTTAATTATTATAAAGTTACCAAACCCTACCTCCATACGAAATCAAACTAACGGGACCTCTGAAAAAGTTTTCTGACCGAATTGCTGAAGGAAAAAGCGTCAGAAATCGTCTGTGATTCCTAGAATTCCTGTTAACCGAACTCAAGGGGTAGGGGAGCTACGTCACCGTCGACTTCCACCGAACAAAAATAACGTCAATGCGTAGAGAAGGAAGATACAAACACTTTTACCGGATTAGATTTTCTATTGGAGTTACGGATTTTAAGAAATTAAAACCAAAAGCTCTCGGTTTCATGGAGCTTACGTCCCTCTCTCTCTATTTCTTTTCCAAGTGGTTCGGTGAAGAAGTAAAGGGAACGACGAATAATGGAATGAAAGGTGATCATGTGTCATTAGTGCTTTGCTTATATAAAGGAAACGTGGCATTCGTTTATATATATATATACATGCATAAATTTCATTTTCTTTTCTTTTGTTTCTTCAGAAGGCTTCGGTAATAATAATAATAATAATAATAATAATAATAATAATAATAA
>NC_029786.2:11178954-11194320 GCF_000816755.2 Arachis ipaensis
ATAAATAGTTAACTATTTAATTTTAAAAAAATACGGGATCTTACATCTTATCCCACTTATAAAAATTTTCGTCCTCGAAAATTGATATAAATTGAAAAAGTTTCATACTAACTTTCCTTTTAAGCATGTGTTATGTTTTATATATGCATACATATGGATATAAGCCATGCTTCTTTTTTCTTTTCTTATGGCTTTATTCTTTCTTCCTTTGATTCTAAATGGTTCCGTGAATGATAAGAAAATATAGTAATATAACATAATATAGTAATTATAATAATAGAATGAAACTAAATAATAATAATAATAGTAATAATAATAATAATAATAATAATAATAATTCTTTTATTTATTTTTTTTGAATATTTTATTATAATAATAAAAATAATTTAAAAATCTTAATAAATTTTAAATTCAAAGTATTATAAAATTTAATTAAATTATTTTTAGAAAAAAAAATTTTTTAAATAAAATAATAAATCTTGAATAACTCATTATTTAATTTTCAAAAATTCGGATTGTTATATCATATATCTCATCTTTACCACGTTTTAAAATTGCAATAGATTTAGTGCGACACCTCTCACCATACTCTCAATATCCAACTTAAAACTTCAACTCACTTAGCATTCCTTCTTCTGGGATTAACATCCAAGGATTCTTTAAAACCTTCTTGCTCAGGGTATCCGCTACAAAAGGTATATCCTATCGTGTTAACTTAACCGTAGATAATATAGTTGACAAGAATTAAGGCTCCAAAATTCTTCGTAGTGTCACAGGCTTATTTTTCGCGTTCAGAAGTCTTGTTCTAAGTAATTAACACCTTAATGGTTGTATCTAAGAGTTGTGTGCGATGCAAAATCCAGTACGAGTTTATTTTGAAAAAGATGTTATGTTCAAAGAGACAAACAAGCAACACAAACGGTGTTCACCAGAAATCAAAAGAAATTCTTGTATATGATCAAATAGAGTTGCACAGAAATAATGAAATGTACAAGAAGAGGAACTAAGGTGCATCTCAAGAAAAGAGTTCAAATCAAGAGCCTTTGATAGAAAGAACTAAGCGTATAGTGACAAGGAAAGCTCAGCTGATTTTGAAGAATACGGTTTGTGACTGAGAGCAACTCTACTCACAGCAAGTTCTCAAGATTCAAGAATTACGTGATTATACCAAGACAAGCTCAGGCTCATCATGGAAGAAACAAGATTTATGTGTGTAAGGAGTAATACTGGAGAGATGAGCAAATCATTTAAAAAGAACTCCGGATAGAGTTTCAATGCAGCTTTCAAAAGAAAGATTAGGTCGAATCGCGAAGATCTGTCTACACCCTCCCTCTCGCATAAAGCCTCATGCCGTTCTCTTTCTTTTTTACCAGCATAATCAGCTCTTCCCACAGGAAAATACTTGGTCGGACAATTCTCTCTTCTAGTACTTCATTCAACTTGATTCTTAAGTTCTACCGATTATAATGGTGTCTTCGCTTGGGGTGAAATCAAAACTGATCTAGCTTTCGGCACAAAGTTTATCACAAACTCACTTTTTCCTTGAGATGAAAATTCTGGTATACCTTCAGGGATTACCTCAGAAACTCTCTCGCAATAGGGATTTGGCCTCATCTTCACTCGCCTCTTAAACAATTTGTAGCTAAAGGTTGAATCTGTTCCATTCCTCTTCCTCATAGTTTACCGCCACTGGGTTTCAAAAGATAGCTCTACATAGCTCTCAACACTCCCGATCTCTTAAATATAATCTAACCCGCTTCTACTGCGTCACTCTGATGCTTAACCTTCAAGAGCCTAGCCACTTCTCTTTATTAACTAAATATCGCTCTGTCTCAACAACTGATACTCTTCAACTAACCATTCACTTGGACTCCATGATTATCAAAACTTGTCATATGTTATGAATGGATGTCACATACTAATGTTATGCAAGGTAGTCAGAAATTCAACTACTAGTTCACAATTACCGCGGGTCTGAGAATCAGATTTAGCTACATCCCGTCCTTTCCTGTGTGGACAATTACGAGTCATATGCTCTGGTTTCCCGCACTTGTAACATACGCCTAGTCCAACCCTGCATGGTCTGTTTGGATGATACTTTTTGCATCTTAGACACTTTAAGTCTTTCGGTTGAGTACTAGTCTGCTCTCCTGAATCCTGCCCCTGACAGTTGTTGTTCCTTCGGTTAATGTTCTGGCACTGAGAATGTGAAAGTGACATAATGCCCCTTTTGAAACTTTGGCTCCTAAGTGTAATCTTCTTTCCCTTTTTCTTTATGTAAGATTCCTGGCAGTCTCTCCTTAACACCACAGTCCTTCTCGAGCTTTCTCCCATTACTTGACCCGTGTTAACTAACTCCGGATAACTCACCATCTCCATTGGTACCACGGCGCTCGAAATATTATCTCCGCCCTCATGTTAGTTACCACCTTCGTTGCCATCTCCAATTTGTTGTCCCATCATACCCATCGCTCGGCAGGTCTAGCAGCAACAGCACTAATAGCAGCAGTAGCGCTCGTCATAGCGGTAATGAAATCGGTTAATAATAATAATAATAATAATAATAATAATAATAATAATAATTTCTCTCTTTTTTTTAAATAAAATAATAAATTATGAATAACTACTTATTTAATTTTTTAAAAATTCGAGGTGTTATATTCCACCCACCTTATAAAAATTTTTGTCCTCGAAAATTGATATAAGATGGAAAAGATTCATGCATTTTTCCTTTTTAAACATGTCAAAGAAAAACAAAAAGATTTAACATGTTCAGTTTTCAAACGTGAGGAAAATAATATCGCATGAAAATGATTGAAAAAGTGTAGTGTGGTGCAGTGGTTTTATGAGAGGTTTAATGCAAGTTAAACTTAGAATCCAAAGACTTGCAATTTTAGCAAAAAAGCTCAAGTTTGAACAAAGAAATTCAAAATCCAAAAAGAGAATGATTGAACATCACAGATAATGGTTACAAGAATTTGAAAAGATGAGTAGAATCGAAATCAAACATGAGTGCACAAAATAGAAAATCCGTCAGGAAGAGAGTTAAATTGTATCCTAAAGAGAAATCTGAGAAAAGAACTTGGACAGGAACAATAAAAGAAAAGGTAGTAACATAAGTCGAAGCAAATTCAAGCTGAATTACCAGGTTCACAAATATAGATAACCAAGATTCATGACAATGTTTGTGAAGAATTAAAGATTGATTATTGTCCCAAATCTAGCTCAAAATCAAAGGGTACAAGATGCTCGAAGAAGAATATAAGCAATGTCAAGAATAAAAGTTCAGAAAAGATCCATCTGCAAGCGATCTATTTCCTTTAGGCCATTTCAACGAAGAGAACAGTCTGTTTTTTGTGACAACCGTATCTCGCAGAACTATCGTATTTGCTTGTCACATCTAGAAATTGCTCATGGCATAAACAAGCTCATGTTTAATCAAAGAAATACAAAACAAATGTAGATACTGAGAATTATGCGTTGCATTGAAAGAAACTCAAAATCAGATCGAAGGGTAAGGATTTATGAAGAAGTATACAAATAATGATAAGGATGGATAATCAAATCTGGTTTTGAAAAGAATTAAAACAAGGGATGGAGGAGATGAAAAATAAATGAATAAATAGTGAAAGAAAAGATGACACCAAGTTACTTAGCACGAGTAAAGAGTAAACGAATCCAACCCCTAGGACGTAACTTCTAACGTTCCCAAACCTCTTGATTCGCATAACCTATTATTTCTATTTTGTCTATGATAATCTATTAGTGTTTCCATATACATGAATCATTAGTATTAAGTTGGCCAGACCTAATACCATGAGAGATGATTTACTATAATCTCATGATATTAAGTTTGGCCAACTTAATACTGATGATTTGTGTTTACGAAAACACTAATGGGTTATCATGGGCGAAATAGAAGTAATAGGTAATGCGAATCACGGGATTTGGGAACGTTAGAGGTTAAGTTTTAGGGGTAAGCTTCGTTTCAACGTATAATCCTTACTTGTGCTAATGTAGCTTGAAGTCATCTCTTCCTTGATTGTTTGTAGTGAAATTCTTTGTTTCGAACTTCTTTCTTGAGATGTGTTTTGAATAACTCCCGACCATATCTTGTGATTCATAAGATATGATTTCTCTCACGTTTGAAAAAATTGAACATGTTAAATCTTTCTGTTTTTCTTTGACATGTTTAAAAGGAAAGTTAGTATGTAGTATGTTCAATTTATATCAATTTTCGAGGACGCGAACCACTTGGAAAAGAAATAGAGAGAGAGGGACGTAAGCTCCATGAAACCGAGAGCTTTTGGTTTTAATTTCTTGAAATCCGTAACTCCAATAGAAAATCTAATCCGGTAAAAGTGTTTGTATCTTCCTTCTCTACGCGTTGACGTTATTTTTGTCCGGTGGAAGTCGACGGTGACGTAGCTCCCCTACCCCTTGAGTTCGGTTAACTGGAGTTCTAGGAAGCACAGACGATTTCTGACGCTTTTTCCTTCAGCAGTTCGGTCAGAAAACTTTTTCGAAGGTCCCGTTAGTTTGATTTCGTATGGAGGTAGGGTTTGGTAACTTTATAATAATTAAATATGAGTTTGATAAGTGAATGTTGATTTAGTTGATTATTGCTTGAATTTGAATGAGTTTATGTTAAATTATTGTTGTTTGCTTGGGATTTTGATTCAGTTATGTATGAACAACTAGCGGGGATGCTTTGATTATTTTGGGAGTAAGAAATGAAATTTTCAAAAGCTTTAAGAAATATATTAACTGATTTTGAATTATTAAAGAAATGTTTTTGCTGCTGGAGTCGGTTGGATTATTAATTGTTTTAAAGATTTTGGAGAATGGCATAAAGATGTGGTTTTAGTTTTAAAAGAAAAAGAGAAGATAAATCGGCACGTGTACTTATGAGTTTATGTATTTAATACTATGTGAATATATATACTTTTGTGATTTAGTGGCGTAAAATAAAGTCTCTTTTCGTTTTCTTAATTAAAGTTTCGGTTCGTATTCGCGAAGGCTCAATATTAAATAAAGATAGTATATAATAAAAAGGTTTAGAGGTAAGTAGCACTCGGACTTTTAGTACGATCATGAGGTGCTAAAAGTCCGAGTTAAGCTATTTCCTTATTAGTCATAAACGAAAAGTTCGAAAAAGTGGCACATGCTTTAAGAAATGAAATTTTCAAAAGCTTTAAGAAATATATTAACTGATTTTAAATTATTAAAGAAATGTTTTCCAGGAGAAAGTGGCACATGCTTCAGCTGGAGAATCAGCACCTGCAAGTACTTGCAGAGGTCATGTTCGGCATATTTCAGCTGGAGAATCAGCGCCTGCAAGAAGTGGAAACTTGCAGAGGTTATGCCGCTGGAATGCCTTATCTGACTTGCGAGTCGGATTGCGTCGGGTGCGAGTCGAAACCGACAAATGAGCTCATTACCTGCGATAGGAATAGACATGCATCATGCTTGTTTGCGCATATCTCTGTGCTATGTAACTCTGTGATTGTGTGTGTGTGTTTATATATATATATAAACTAACGACACCTAAGCTTCCTAATCTTTATTAATCATCATCTTCAGCATCTCATTTCTCCCTTTTAGCGTTAAGAAAGAAAAGAATGCACCGAGAGAGAAAGAAAACCATGAGAGAGAATGAGAGAAACCATGGCACCGTAAAACTTCTGGTTTCGATTTCTTGAGATTCGTAACTCCAATTAAAAATCCAGTCCAGTAAAAGTGTTTGTATCTTTCTTCTTTACACATTGGTATTATTTTTGTCCGGTAGAAGTTGATGGTGATGTAACTCCTCTTTCTCTTGAGTTCGGCCAATTGGAGTTCTAGGAGGCACAGACGATTTCTGGCGTTTTTCTCTTTAGCAGCTCGGACGAAAAGTTTCTCCAGAGTTTTCGTTGTTGTAATTTCTGTACGGAGGTAGGGTTTTAATAAATTTTCACCGGTTAAATTGGTATTTAATAAGTGAATTGATGTTGTGATTACCTGTCGATTTAATTTATATTGATATTTGTGATAAGTTTGAGGTTTGAAGGACGTAACTTCTAACGTTCCCAAACCTCTTGATTCGCATAACCTATTATTTCTATTTTGTCTATAATAATCTATTAGTGTTTCCATATACATGAATCATTAGTATTAAGTTGGCCAGACCTAATACCATGAGAGATGCAACGGTCGACTAACAGCATTAATCAATAGACAATCATGCATCTGAAACTCAAATTTTTGTAACCATTATCTGTGATGTTCAATCATTCTCTTTCTGGATTTTGAATTTCTTTGTTCAAACTTGAGCTTATTTGCTAAAATTGCAAGTCTTTGGATTCTAAGTTTAACTTGCATTAAACCTCTCATAAAACCACTGCACCACACTACACTTTTTCAATCATTTTCATGCGATATTATTTTCCTCACGTTTGAAAACTGAACATGTTAAATCTTTTTGTTTTTCTTTGACATGTTTAAAAAGGAAGAATGCATGAATCTTTTCCATCTTATATCAATTTTCGAGGACGAAAATTTTTATAAGGTGGGTGGGATATAACACCTCGAATTTTTAAAAAATTAAATAAAGATAGTATATAATAAAAAGGTTTAGAGGTAAGTAGCACTCGAACTTTTAGTACGATCATGAGGTGCTATTCCATTTGCTTTTACTAATCTATTTTCTAACTATTATATAAAACTAAAATCGTATTAATGAATTTAATATTAAAATTAATTTGACTTTTTATTATTTAGAGTATTTTTCAATCAATAATTTTATACTCTTTACTTTTTTTTTCAGTTTCATTTTGAATTTTAATTTAGTATTCAAAGGTAGTGAAATTCCATTGATACGGAAATAAAGTTACAAAAGGGTCCATAGGGTATAATAAGTAAAATAATGTGATACCCACATTGCAACATCCAAATGAAACAACTTAAGATCTAAAATGTTTATCTTTCTCTTTCTCGCCGTCTATTATATTATCTATTCTATTATATAAAAATCGAATTTTTACCTTTAACAATAGAATCAATGTAGCATGCTTCTGCTTTATTTTGTTTAACTCATTAAAGTCAATTCGTTATGATGAATTAATTATATCAACTAATTGATTTGAATAGATATTTAAGTATCACACAATTTAAAATTATGTATATTAATTATTTGATTTAATTTTTATGATATATAAATTTAAGGAATAAATTAAAATAAGATAATTTATTACTTATTTAAATTGAATACAACAAATATAAATTAATTTAGTTAAAAATTTACTATTTTCTAATCTTCTATACATAAAAATGACAAAACAAAATTATAAAAAAAAGTCTTTTTTTCTCTTTTGCTATTTTATTTTAATTTTATTTTCTTTGCTTTTTTTTATGTATAATTTTATTTTATATTAACTTTGTTTATTTAATAATAAAATATACTCATATTAATTCTATCATATAATAATATATTTTTCTCCTATATTAATCAAAGAATTTCAATAGTTATCAACTACATCTAATAGAATGACTGAGAAGTGAGAACTACGAGAAATTAAACCCAGGTTCAAAAAGCTGAAACAAAGAAAAGAAAACAGTAAATATATGATTAGCGAAAAATGTATAATAATGACAAAATATACTAAAACTGAATTTTTTCTTCAACTAATAAAAGTGAGGTGTTAATTCCTCATTAATGTATTTTTTCTCTAAAATGAAATCACTATTTTCTTTTCTAAATTTATTTTAGAAAAATATATTTATTATAATTTTATTACAATTAACATTTAACGAATAATGCATGATTATACTAATTTAGAGAAATATTTTTATTATAATTATATAAAATCAATATTTAATACATTATCAACTAATAAAAGTGAGGTGTCAATTCAAAATAAAGTCCAGTAATTTATCTTCCGACTGCACAAGTGTATAGAATAACTTTTAAGAATGAGTCATGTATAGTAAATACGGTCGATGATTGTAAAACTGTATACTAACATTGATATAATATTATTTCAGGTATATATTTTGCAGGCATCAAAGAAAAGTGTTGAGTTATTTTTTAGTAGATTTAAATTATTTATTGTTTATTAAAAAATTTTGTGCATTAGAATTCTCTAATAATTTATTATTTATTTTGATTTAATTTTGATATGTTCTTACTTGACAGTAAAACAACGTATAAAAATTTGTTGGTGGGTCTAAGTATTATTAAGTTATTTATGGTCACATTGAGTATATATGTTTGATTTATTGAAGAAAGTAGATTACTAAAACCAATTAATAACTATTTTAAAGTTAATATATTTAACACTAGCTTAAGAAAAAACAAATAATACATAACATGTTATATTTTTATTAATCAAATTATTATAATTTAAATTAATCTTAACAAAATAATTTAAAATTATAATTTCAATTTTATCACGTGCATCACATGGGTTAATACACTTGTTTCAATTAAGAAAGTGACATGTGGCACATTTTTGTTGTAAAATTAGTAAGGAGGAGAAAAAAATTCCTTAATTTTAGAGAAAAAGATTTGATTTCAATTACAATGAAAAGATAATATGTGACACATTTTGGTTGTAAAATTAAATATATATAATAGATGTGTTATCTAGTTTTTGGAAATTCTATGAATCATGGTTGGATCTGGAACAATGGTTGAAGTAAAGCAAATCGTACAGCCCAGTTCTTATTTAGCTTGAGCTCAAATACCCTCTGATAATTGATTTCTTAATATGTTCAAATAGAGATGTTAATACTTCAAACAGTAATAACAATAAATAAAAACAAACAAACAAACAAGCAAAAACGTTGATGAAGTGATACAGAACCATTAGCGTAAGAATTCTATTTTATTTTTTTTACAAAAAAAGAAAAAGAAAAAGAAGGAAAGGAAAAGCAAAAGGCAAAGACATCAAATTGTTAAAGAAGGGGAACGATAATGCATGAGTGGCAATAATATATTAATAGCATCCAAAGTAGAGTTGGCCTCTGAAGCAAAGAATATGGGTAAAATGCATTGAAGCATGTTTACTCAAACAAAAAAGAAGGGAACCAATAAGGGAGGGAATAAAGAAAAAAGCCTAAAGGGTAAATTATTATATGTGCCTGAAGCAAAGCAAAGAATTTATGAGATGTTGATATACATAAGACGCAAAGGATAGCAAAATTTAGGGAGGATGGAATTAGCGGGAAAAAGAGAAAAATCTAAACTGAAAAGAACTAAGGAGAGGGATTAGGGAGAAAGAGAGATTGTCAGATTGAAGAAGCACAAGAAAGCTGAACCAAAGATACTATTATATTGTACCTTAGATTTTCCAGGTCCGTATAATACTTGTCTTCTTTCCGTACTCACTTTTTGTTATCCTTATTATGTTTGCTTCTAAATACTAAATGCCTAGTAGACAACTTGATTTTGTATTACTTGTATTATTTAATTTTTTTTTTGGGATAAAAAACGTTAATAAACCAAACCTTGATCAAAGTTACTTGTATCCCCCAAATAAAATTGTATTACGTGCATGTCTCAACTTGGATTTATATAAATCGAATTGACTTATATCAATTTAGTCTTACAAATAATTTATTAGGATTGATAGTAAATTAAAGTGACCTATTTTGATTTAGTATGAAATGATGAACAGTACATCTATAGTAAATTAAATCAATTTGATTCAATTTACTACTTGTAACAAATTATTGATATTTATTATAATTTGTCAATAATCACAGGACTATGACTAATTTCACGTAAAGTTGATCTTTAGATATGTAGTACATGATCCAAAAATCCTAATAATAAGAATAATTATTTTAAGGGTAAATTACTTAAATAAAATAAATATCAATTTAAATTATTTATATACGACTTTTAAAAAAAAATTACTCATATCCATTTTTTTATAATTCTATGTAAATCGTCATATAAAATGTAGCGATTTACAAAAATAACATAAATCTACGGTAGGTTAGCACGGTTTTTATGCAGAACGTAAATGATCAAAATTCGTTACAGGATGTAGTGATTTCTGAAGAAAGTGAAGCAAGTATAAACCATTGAGAGAGTAGCAGTTTATGTTAATATTTTTTTAAGATAATTTGTTTAGCGGCAAGTGCCTTCTCTTTTATGTTGTTTTGAGTATATAAATTTTGTTTTAATTTTTTATCGTATCTTTCATTGGAATAGGTTTGTTTGGGTGAGTTGTTAAGAAAAGATTTTTTTTCGACTTATCTTTTTTTAGAAAATCTTATGTAAAAGTAAAAGTAATTTTATGGTTGGATATCTCATGCAAAAAGATCTTTTTATCCATCAATTATGTTTAGGTATAACAATATAAAAGTACTTTTTGTTTATTTATTATGAAAGACATCTTTTTTTAAGGAAAAATGATGATGTAAATTACAGTTTTTCAAAAAAGTATTTTTTTTTATTTTTTTAGATTTTTTTAAATTTAAGTGTTAGGATTTATTTTTTTAATCAATAGAAATGATAAGAATTTTATTAATAACATTGTGATATTAATAGAAGTGTGACCCTGTAGCAGATTATCTTGGAGAACATATTAACATAAATCGTTGTTGCCTTTGGCGGTTTATGCTTGTATCACCTTTTTACGAGACTGCTACATTCTATAGTGATTTCTGATCATTCACGTGCTGCATGAAAACTGCGTACCTACAGCAATTTCTGTTATTTTTATAAACTGCTACCCCTATAGCAATTTATATAGAATTATGAAAAAAATGTATATGAATAATCTTTTTATAAAAATTGTATATGAATAATTTTAATTTTCATTTATTTTATTCAAGTAACTTGCCCTTGTTTAAATGCGAACTATGTTGTAATTTAATTAAGTTTTATCCACAGTTTTATCTTTTATCGTCAAATACCTATCGATGACTTTACATTATACAGAAAAATAAGATAAAAGACTGATAATGTTGTGATTTTCAATTAAAAAAAAAATTTCTAGTAGAGATTTTTCAATCAAATTGCTTATTATAATAGCTTCCAAGAAAACTTTTTTGAGAAGATGTCAATTGCTTTTCATTTCACATTTCATACACGTTTCTTGTTACACAGGCATGCATGTAGAGGAGAAAGAAGATATAGCCATGTAGGGCAACAAGCTAAGAACAAAAGCATGGCTAATCCAATTCCTTTACCTGATTTCTTGCAACAACGTGCCTTCGACTTCGCAGTTGAGAAACTCACAAATTTGTGGAAGAAGCATGTAAGGAATCGGGTGGACTACGCATTGAACTGCCATAAGAAAGTTAAGAAGTTAGGAAAAGCTGTGGAGGAGCTCAAGGAGGATGGAAAAAAGGTCCATGATAAAGCCGAGGAGGACGAAGGGCTTTATGGGAGAGAAGTATATCATGTTAAAGCATGGCTGCGTCAAGTAGATGAAATAATCTCTGAATATGGCAAGTTGAAAGATGAACACAGTAAACACGTTGTCATAAATCTGAAGAAAAGGTATCTCTGTAGCAAGAGGGCAGAAGAAATCAAAGAGTTAGTCATGGAGCTACAAAAAGAAAAGCTGGATAATATATCTTACTGGCAGCAGCAGCAGCAGCAACAACAACAACAATGGCCATCCTCTGGATTCATGGGTGTTACATTTTCTGATTCTCATTATGTGAGTAGCAGTTTCATTTCTATGATATTCATATAGAGTTGTATGTATCATAATTAATACTCGTATTGAATTTGTACTTGTGCATCATATGTAGATGGAATTTAAGTCGAGAAGGACTACAATGAAAAGGATTATGGCATCGCTAGAAGACTCGAATTCAAGATTGGTTGGTGTTTATGGACCAGCTGGTATTGGGAAGACCACTTTGGTGATAAAGGCTGCCAAACAAGCTCAGGAAATTGACAAGTTGTTCGATATGGTGATCATGGTGAACGTGACAAAACGTCCTGATACAAAGAAGATTCAAGGCCAAATTGCTGAAATGCTAGGAATGAAATTGGAAGATGAAAGTGAGGAAGCAAGAGCAACTAGCATACAAGAGAGGCTGAAGAATGAGAAGGATAACATCCTTATAATCCTGGATGATCTGTATGCCAAACTGGATCTGAATGCTTTGGGAATCCCACTACAAACAAAAGAAGAATCTTCTGCCATTGTGGTTCATAGCCAAAATCCTGAATTGGAGGATAATAAGCGACCTGGGAAATCTGCTACTGATGATGATAAGAATAAGATGAAAGCAAAAACCTCCTTCGTCTATGGCTCTAGCAAGTTAAAAGAGCACAACAGGGGGTACAAGGTTATATTGATTTCTGAGATGAGACAGGTATTAACTGAAATGGATGTGAAAGCAGCCTCTATTTTTGCTATAAATGTCTTAAATGTCATGGAGGCAGAGAAATTGTTCAAGAGCATGGTTGGAGTAGGCGCCAATGATTCTGAACTTGAAACATTGGCAACTGATATAGCCAAGAAGTGTAACGGTTTGCCTATGTCAATAGTTACAACTGCAAGGGCATTGAAAAATCAGCCGAACCCCTTGGTTTGGAAGGATACCCTTGTAAAACTTGAAAAGCTTGCGGTGGAAAATCCAAATGCAGCACCTGAATATTCTACAAAGTTGAGTTACGGGCTTCTAGAAAATGAGGAGCTCAAGCTTACCTTCTTGCTTTGTGCCCATATGGATCATGACGCATTGGTTGCGGATTTGGTGAGATATTGCATCGGTTTGGGTTTTCTTCAAGGCGTCTACTCAGTGTGGGAAGCCAGAGACAGAGTACAAATGCTACTTGCCAAGCTAAAAGACTCAGGTTTGTTGTCTGACAGTTATTCAAGTCATCATTTCACAATGCAAAATCTTGTTCGCAATGCAGCTTTGTCAATATCATCTGAGGAGAGACATGTGTTCACAATGACTGAAGGAAAATTCAATGAATGGCCTAGCAAGGATGAACTTGAAAGCTGCACTATTATCTCGTTAAGACACTGCAATTTCATTAGGAGATTTCCCAAGAGCATAAAATGTCCTAGACTTAGCGTATTTCATATTGAAAATAATGGTCCATGTTTAGAAATACCAGATAGTTTCTTTCAAGAAATGGAAGAACTTAGGGTATTGATTTTGATTGGTGTCAATCTTTCAAAATTGCCTTCATCAATTAAAAACCTCACAAAACTTAGGATGCTTTGTTTGGAGCAATGCATTCTAGGTGAGCAATTAGAGATCATAGGAGAGTTGGAAAACTTAAGAATTCTCAGCTTTTCAGGATCTGATGTCAAAAGTTTGCCTCATGAACTAAGCCATTTATCTAATCTACAAATCTTTGACATAAGTAACTGTTACAAGCTTAGAGTGATTCCACATGATGTAATGTCAAATTTAACTAGATTAGAAGAGTTGTATATGAGAAACATTCCCTTTCAAAGCGAGGTTGATGATGGCAAGCAGAGTGAAAATGCTAGTCTATCTGTGTTAGGAAATCTGAACCAATTAACAAATCTAGACCTACAAATTCCAAATGCTTCTTCTTTGCCCAATAATTTCTTCTTTGACAAGCTGTATAGCTACAAGATTATCATTGGGTCTTCAAACAGAGGATATTCAGATCCTGATTTCCAGATTCCAAAGAAGTATGAATTGTCCAGATGCTTGGCAGTATATCAAGAGGATGGCAGCTTTGACGTTCATTCCCATGATGCAATCAAAATGCTGTTTGAAAGAGTGGAAATTTTGTTGCTGGAAAAGTTCAACAGTGTCCAGGATGTTTTTTATGAACTGAATTTGAAAGGATTTCCATCTCTTAAGCATTTATCCATTGCAAGAAATCATAGTATTCAATGTCTCATCAGTCCAAAGAAAAGGGGGTATCCTGAGAGGATTTTTCCTAAATTGGAGTCTTTGCATCTCTATAAGCTCAAGAAAATGGATCAAATATGCTGCTGTCAATCACTCTCAAAAGATTCATTTGCTGAGTTGAAAATGATTAAGATCAGGCTCTGTGGTCGGATGAAAAATGTTTTCTTATTTTCTATGGTCCAAAAACTAGCTGCTCTTGAAACAATTGAAATTTCTGAATGTTACTCTTTGGAGAAGATTGTTGACATGGAAACAAATAATGAAAAAGAGCCTCTTCCTAAGTTCTCTAAACTACGTTCTTTGACACTACAATCTTTATCCAAGTTTACTGGGTTCGACCCTGTTGCATCAGACGGAGATACCAGATCACTGTTCCATCACAAGGTATGTTCATAACTTCTTTCCAGATTTGATTATCTAGTGCACTTTGACTTGTTTTTTCTCCAAGGGAGGAAAGTAATTTAAGAAAATCGAATTCAATTTCTTTAATAGTTAACTTTTTATATTGGTTGACAGATTGAAGTTCCGAAGCTAGAGAGAATGGAGTTGTCTGTGCTCCAAATCAACCACATATGGAGTGACCAAACATGGAATAATAAAAACCAAAGCATTTCTCCCTTTCAAAATTTAATACACTTGGACGTGAATGACTGTTGGAATTTAGAATGCTTATGGTCATTTTCTATCGCCCGACCTTTGGAGAATCTTCAAAGCCTTTCTGTCAGTGAATGTAAGATGAGATACATCTTTCCTCAAGTTCAAAGTGGAGAGACTAAAATGAACAATAAGGTACGTAATTTGCTAACAATATATTACATTTGTCTTATTAATTAGTTCTTGGTGAAAAAAATTTTTAAGTGCTAGCTTGCTTGCTGGATTGGTTTTTTGAGTGAAAAAAATATTTAAAAAAAAAATAAAAATACTTTTATTCAATTTAAAAGTTACTAGAATGAGACTTGCATGATGCGCGGGCCATAAATTAATTATTGTATGTAATAAATATTAAAAATGATTATGTTTTTGTAAAATTAAATTAAATATGTATAAACTAAAATTAAATTTAAAATGTGTTTTGTTTAAAATAATTTGTAGTACAAAAGATTTGGATATTGGAGTTATACAAAGTGACATTTTTAGTTGGTGGTTTGATTTTTGCATTTATTTTGGTTGATGAACCTAGTCTTCTTATGTGACGCTTGTCCTCCTTTTTCTTTATTGGTTATTGTTAGAGTTGTTGCTTTTTTCTTTATGTGTAGATTCTTGTGAAGGCATGTTGTTCTTTATGAATTGTTGAGTTGTATGCACTTTCTATTGTGTTATTTGTTCCATTTTTGCATGTATGTTCTTCTTTCAAAGATGTGTCTTGAATTTGTATGATTTTCTTTCTCCTATATATCTCTTGATGTGCATGCAGTTTTACAATGACATCTACAATAAAAAGAACAAAAATGTGTAGAATTTTTTTTAAATAAATTATATTTAATAATAATTGAAATAGTATAAAATGAAATT
>NC_029786.2:11194554-11216551 GCF_000816755.2 Arachis ipaensis
AAATAATAGTTGATTTGGCAAGAATTGAGTGGTTGATTCTAAAATTTTACCAAGTAAGCGATATTGCTGACATGACATTAGTAGAAGGAGAAATATGTCTTAAAAATAATGTGGGTAAACTTATCCATCTACTTTTATATATTAAGAATAGAATAGATTTGAGTCTTTAAAAAATTTGCTTTTATTAAAAAAAAGCTAATAATAACTTAATTTTAAAAAAATAAAAATAAAAGACATTTTTAATATTTAAAATTTTTTTTAAAAAGTTAATCTAAATATAAAATTATTTTTGTCGGTTAAAAAAAATATACCTTTTAAAAAGATAAAAAAATAAGTACTTTTTTTGAAAGTCAATTCAAACTGACTTGTTATCCTGAGCACGTGTTACTTTTTTATTGGTTGATTTTTTAATTTGGTTATTAACTACGCTGCAGATTTGAATCAAAATTAATGTTTAATTTTAACTATGCTAGGGTCAGACTATAATTCACTTATTCTTTAAATTTGTATCTTTGTATTAAATTTGAAAAATATTAGTCCATGCTGGCCTAAATTTTAAAACTTTTTCTCTTCGATGTTATTTAATTTAAAAGAAAAGACAAAAAAAAAAAAACACACTGATGAATAAAAGTACATCACACCACTAATCATAAAAGTCAGATTTAATTTAAGGGAGTGTATGCATGTTAATTTCAATCTTCCGTGGAGTTAAATATTATATTTGGTTATTTTTGTCGTTTTCAATAATATTTTGAAGATATGTTTAGGATCTCGCTAGGGAGACAATGAACTATTTGTATAATGTGTACAATGGGCTATTGAGTTACAAAATGAACATCCTCATACTATCTAGAATAACCATTCGAGTACTAGTGATAATAAACATCTTCCCAAAAGGTTAAACTGATTTTGGAGTTCACCAATAATCAAACTCTTGACCTTTCGGATTTAGCACTCTAATACCATGTCATGATACTACTCATCCCAAAAGCTTCAGGGAAAAGATAATACTAATGATTATATGTCTAATACTCCATAAACCTCTATTGTACACATTGTATAAATATTTCATTGGCTCCTCGTACTTTTCCAATTTTAAAATTTGAATGATATAAAAATAAAAAAGTTGGATCATATAAAATAAAAATTTTAAAATTTATATGTTGCAATTGATCATCCTCCTATTTTGCACTCGCCTCTGTCTCTTCCTCCTCTCTCGACAGCCCTGCGTTTGCCTCCGTCATCGCTTTTGAACTCCTCCGTCATCGCTTTCTGTTGATATTTTTTTGAAAGTTAAAAAAATTAGTTGCTCTTGTTGTGGGTGAGAGGTGAGTAGTGATGGAAATTAAGGTGAGCTGAGTTATATGACCGGACCGATTACCATTTCAGTTATGATAATTATGGTTTGATCATTCCTAGATTTTAGTTAATTTTTTTATTAAATATTTTTAATATGTAATTTATAGAATTTTTGAAAGGAAAAAAGAATTTCAAATGAGTTGTTTGCACTTTGAATGCAGTAAATGTATTTAGCATAATTGCTAATTCAATTAGCTTGCTATTGTGAACCAAAAGCAGGATGCAATTTTTCCAAATTTGAAGACTGTCAAACTGAGTAACATAAAGAGTTTGTGTAAAATATGGAATTCTGAAGCTCATGAAAATTCTTTTGGCAAACTACACACTCTTATCATTGAGAAATGTGATGAATTGGTCCATGTGATTCCTTATAATATAGTTGGAAGATTGTCGAATTTAAGTTCCTTGAGGGTTACGAACTGCGAGTCAATCAAAGTTATATTTGAAGAAGCTGATGATGATAATAGAAAACAAGATAACATCAAGTTGCAAGATATTCATTTAGAAACACTCCCAAAACTGAAAAATGTATTCAAATGGAAGAAAGAAGTAAAATGGAGTGATCTCAAATTGCAAAAGATATGGGTGCATGATTGTGAAAGGTTGGAAAACATATTTTCAGTTTCTGTAGTCAAGACTACTGAAATAAATATGGAAAGTCTTGAAAGCCTTGTGGTTTCAGATTGCTCTCAACTCAGAGAAATAGTGGACAACAAGGGAGCAGATGTTGTCATCGACAAAAGTGGTCCTGTTAAATTCAACTTGCCTAAATTGAGGAAAATAGTAGGCAAGAAGGGACAAGATGATGTTATCGACAAAAGTGGTCCTGTTAAATTCAACTTGCCTAAATTGACTAGTGTCAAGCTTTTGGAACTATCAAAATTCAAGAGTTTTTATTCATCGGGAGCTTATGAATTAAGTTGTCCAGCATTGAATGACCTATCTATTCAACGTTGTTACTTGTTGGAACCATTTGAAGAAATCCTATTGCATGCAAAAACAAAGAATATTCTTTTTCCAGAAAATTCTAAAACTGGAGAAATAAAAGTAAAGGAGGTAATACTAGCAAGTCTTTTAACTCCGAATAGATTCTAGCTTGCTAGTAGAAAAATGGAAGAAAATTTATGGGATAAGAAAAATTAAACAAATTAATTAAAATAGAACAGTCAATGTGGCAATGTTGTATATAATTCATTAATTTTCATTATTGATTTCATATAGGTAATGAATAACAAGTTAAAGTCCATGCACATTGAACCGCGACATCTAGTCGGGTCATCAATGGACTATGACTACAGAAGGGATAGCTTAGAAGAGCTTCAGTTGTCTCGACTGAATAATACTGATATTATATATTGTTTCCTTCATTGCAACCCTAACCTCAAGAGCTTATGCTTGAATCATTGTTATTACTTTAGAGAATTGAAGCCTGGTGGAACAAGAAGGCCCGCTATTGGGGTTGTGCCAAAGTTGAAAAGCTTGACATTAACAAACATGTATTATCTTGAGAAGATTTGCTTTGAACAAGATGCAGTCCTTCAAAAGATAGAGTCATTGGTTATAAACAATTGTTTAAGTTTGTACACCATAGCACCTTCGTCTGTGTCTCTCGCTCACTTGACAATTCTAGAAGTGGTTGACTGTGGGCAATTAAGATATGTGATGTCACCATCAACTGCCAAAAGCTTGGGTCAACTCAAATCCATGAAGGTAATCAATTGTGAAATTCTAGAGGAAATTGTTTCAGAGAAAACACAACAAGGACAGGAAGAAAAAGAAAATGTAGTCACGGAGGTTCCCATCATTTTCAAACAATTGACAACTCTTGAGCTTGTGTCATTGGAGAGCTTTAATAGTTTCTGCAGCTCCAAGAATTGTGCCTTTAAATTCCCTTCACTGGAGAATTTTATTGTGAGTGCATGCCCCAGAATGCGAGTTTTCTCTGCAAATGAAGTGGACTGTGGGCCAAATTTGCAAAAGATATATTATGTGCATCACAAAAAGAAAAAGAGATGGTGTTGGCACGAAGACAATATAAAATCTACAATAAAATACATATATGACAATAAGGTAAGTCTTTTATGAATTTTTTTTTTATTAGTGGTTTCCTTTTTATTTTCTCATTTAATTAATAATTAAGACATATAGCTTATTTCATTTTATTTTATTCGAACATGACTTTGTTTGAATTAGTTGGCGAAGACCTTTATAATTAACATTTTTATTTACGCAGATCATTATCAAATGAAATATTCGAATAATGTAACAAGTATACTTCAATTTTTGTGATAACTAATTTTGCATTATTCACAGAAATTTTTTGAAGGCATGAATGAGTTGCATTTGTATTCTGATAAAGTTTTTCTAAAATCAATCTGGCAAAGTAAAGAAGGTCCCCGAAAAGATTGGTTTTCTGGTTTAAAAAATCTGACGCTATATGACTGGGATGCATCGCATGCAATTCCGTCAAATGTCCTCTGTTGTTTGAAGAGCTTACAAGAAATTCGAGTGGAGCTCTGCCACAACATAGAAAGCATTTTTGAGATGGATGACACTAAGAGCTGGGAATCATCATTCCAACTGAAGAAGCTAAGTTTAAATTATCTTACAAGTCTGAAGAGTGTGTGGCAACATGACAAAGGAGAAATCCTTCTAGGCTTTCAAAATCTGCAGCAGGTCACTATCAATGGTTGTAGTAAACTGACAAGTGTATTTCCTACTGTCTTGGCCAGAGATCTTAAAAAGCTCGAGGAACTTGATGTAAGCGATTGCGCTCAGTTGCAAGAACTTGTTGGAAAAGATCAAGAGGAAGCAGTGGAAGGATCACAAAAGTTTGTGTTTCCTCGTTTAACCAAACTAAAACTATCAGAGTTGCCACAGCTAAGAGACTTAAACTCTGGAAGATTGACTCTGGAGTGCCCCGAGTTAAAGCAGCTGCACCTGTTTCCGAAGCAACAACAAAAATATCCGGAGGTAATAAGCAAGTGCATGGGGTCTATATACACTTTTTCTTCTCTTATATATTTTGTTTCTTATCATTTGCGTTCCTTAATTCATTAATAGGACGGTGTTTCCAAGGTGGAGAAGTTGTGGCTCAATCCAAATCACACTTGGGCGAAGCAGTTTATGAATAAAGGCGACTTTCATCACTATTTAAATGAACTTTACCTTAGGTACTCTGGTTACAATGATGATGGAGAGAACTCTACTTCACCATTTGAGATACTTGCTGACAAGATGCTTCCCAAATTAGAGATTATTGATATATATGGGAACAAACATTGCAAAACCATGAATATTCCCAAAGAAGCGGGTGAGAGGATGCTTCACTTGAAAGAATTGAAGTTGGACTCACTAAATGAGCTGAACTCCATTAGTGGGCTAGAGTACTTGTTAAAGCTGCGGTTATTGAAGGTTTCTTTTTGTCGTAAATTGACAACAGTATTAGTACTACAATCATGTTCCAATCTGAAAGAATTGCATATAAATGATTGTGATGGATTGGAATGTTTATTGACATCCTCAGCAGTAAAAATGCTAATACACCTTGAGGAGTTGAAAGTTGAATACTGTAAGTCATTGAAAGAAATAGTGGGAAAAGAAGAAGAAAGTGGGACGGAAGACATTATTGAATTTAAGCGCCTACACAGGATAACTCTTGAATCTCTGTATAGCCTGGAATGCTTTTATTCAGGGAATGCCACACTGAATTTGCCTTCTTTAATTCGAGTGGACATACAAGACTGCCCCAAGATGAAAATTTTCTCTCAAACAGAAATAAATGTGAAACCACCATTATTTCAAGTATTTTACTCCTATTATGAAGCTGAAAGATTGTTCTTCGATGATCTAAACGTAGCTGCTGCATACCAGTTTCTACAACAGGTAAAAACTTTTGAATCTATTTCCATCATTACGTTAAACATACTAAGATCTGAGTACAAAATTCACCAGTTAAGAAATTGATCATATATCCTTTTATTATATATTGATATAAATTTTGGAAATGAAATGAAAATTGGCAATATATTATTTTTTTTGTTAGCATTGTTTTATGGTCACGCCAAAAGAGGTATAATTAATTAATATAATTTCGACAAGGAAAAGTCTAGGGGCCAACAACTTTTGTGTTTTCTGACCAGCACTTAACCATCAAAACAAAAGTGAGTGATCTCCCACCATTAGATGTAATCTCATACTATTAAAAATACTATTGATAGCCAATTGATGGTTACAAAACAACAAAAATTGCTGATCCCCTACCATTCCTCTTTTGACAAAATGATCAATGTGGGTAAATATAAAATTCCAAACATCTATTTATAAAATGGTAAGTGACAAACAAATGATTAGAAAGTAAATTATGCTAACCATATCTAAACCTTTATAAACAAGGGATAAAAGATTTTTTATATCAATTTCAAACTATCGGCAAATGAATTTGTATGTTGTCCATTAAATTTGATAAGATGTTTAGTAGTTTTTTCAATTAAAAAACTCAGAATTTATTTATTATTTCTTTTGTAATTAATTATATTCATCACTATTGTTATTTCTGATAGAAAATTTAAAATATTTAAAGTTCTAATTAATCTTTTTTATTATATATACTTTCCTGACATAATAAAACCCAGGAACATCTTGTTCTTGAAAATCATTGGGAGCTAAAAGATTTATGGCTTGATAAAGTACATATCTTAGGAAAGAGCTATTTCTCTGATTTCAAATTGGAAAGTCTGGTGGTGAAAGGGTGTGATGAATTTTTTACAACCGCAATACTACCTTCTCATTTACTTCCCTTCTTCAGTGGATTACAAGAGTTGGAGGTGCAGGGATACAATTCTGTTGAGGCCATATTCGAAGTCAAAGATACACCAACAGATATTGTTATTCCTTTGAAAAAATTGACCTTGGAGAAACTTCCAACTTTGAGCCATGTTTGGAACAAGCATCCTAAAAGAAAGCTAAGTTTTCCAAAATTGGAGGAGGTTATTGTTGATGAATGTGGAAGCTTAAAATCCTTGTTCCCAGAATCAGTTAACATACAGAGGTTAGAAGTGAAGAATTGTGAGAAGTTAGTTGAAATTGTCTCCAGAGATGAACTAGCCAAAGAAGAAGAAGCAAATAAACAGGTTAATATCTTCTCCAAACTATCTTGTCTGAAGCTGTGGAATTTGCCAAATCTGAGCTACATTTATCATGGAATGGAAGTCTCTGAAATTTCATTATCAAATGCATTACTACCATGGCATATGCTACATTCCCTTCATAAATTGGAAGAGTTGGTGGTTGGGACTTGTGGTTCCTTTGAGACAATATTTGATGTGAAAGATGCTCCAACAAATGAAGAAGATACAAACATGATGACTGTTATTCTTTTGAAGACATTGACTTTGGAACATCTGCCAACTCTAAGCCATATTTGGAACAAGGATCCTAAAAGAAGTAGTCTCAACTTTCCATGTTTGGAGGAAGTAGTTGTGAATGGATGTAAAAGCCTCACAAGCTTGTTGCCAGCATCATTGCCCATGTCTAACATAAAAAAGATAGATGTAAAAAACTGTGAGGAATTGGTTGAAATTGTAACAAAAGATGAAGCAGACAATGAAGAAATAAATAAGGAGTTTATTATGTTCCCTAAGCTAACCTCATTGACTCTGCACAATTTGCCAAATCTTACATACATTTATGCTGGAATGCAAATTCTAAATCTGCCCAAGTTAAGAGAGTTGGATATTTCTCAGTGTAAATTTGCAACAGATTCCACTGCAGAGGTACGAAAGCTCCTACCTTAAAAATATTCCTAAGTTTCTAATCTTGTTAGGTTTATATATGATATGCTTATTCTTATTTTTTGTTTGTTAATAACTTAATATATCTCTGACGAATCAATCCAAGTCTTTTAAATCATTCATAATGAGCACTCACCAAAAAATCATTCATAATGAGCCAAATGCATGTATATAATATAAGAAGCTACCCACCATTAGAAAATTATAGTATTTATATTTGGTAAATTAAATTAAAAATGACTTTTAATAAATATAAATAATAATAATTATATTTAATAAAATAGTTTTTAAAATTTAAAAATAGGGTTAACCACAAAAAATGCCCCCGAATTATTTAAACGCTGACAAAAATACACCCGAATTTTACTATCGACAAAAATGCCTTCAAATAATTTAAAAACACAACAATAATACCCAATAGTAAATATATATTTCAAAAAATACCTTAAAAATTAAATTTTGATGCAATTTTTTACTATGATTATAAAAATAAGATATTATTATACTTAAAATTTGGTGATTTTTTGTTAAGTATATATTTTTTTATAATTTTTTTTGTTAACAACCAATAATACTTTTAAAAAATCACAAAACAATATATACTTAACAAAAATTCACCACATTTTAAGAATAATAATATTTCATTTTAATAATTATGCTTGTAAAAAATTGCATCAAAATTTAATCTTTAATGTATTTTTTGAGAAATACATATTTAATGTTAGTTCTTTTGCAAGATTATCTAACATTAAATATGTATTTCTCAAAAAATACATTAGGATTACTTGCGTGCTAAGAAACCTAATAGGAACATGATAAAACAATAAACGAAGGGATAAAGAAAAGCCAAGGAACAACATAACTAGCCTCTGACTCAGCCTGCGAAGCTAAGGCTGGCCGGAGGATATATATATACATATAAACATACTTAAGTATCCCCAAAATACACCAAAACATCAAAGTAAACTCCTATCTCTCCCTAATCCTCTAAGAGGAGCAGCATACACAAGTTACTTGGAGAGTAAGCTAAACAAATATATACATGTATACAACCAAAACCAAAATACACCCAAGGACTACTTCGCTTCCCAAGATCCAGACGTCTAGTGAGGAGCTTCTCGACCTGCATCTGAAAAACAACAATACAATATGGAATGAGAACCGGAGGTTCTCAGCATGGTAAAAGTGCCACGCGCATAAGAAATACGGTCCTGAGAATGCCATAGGCAATCCTAGAACTCCGTTATTCAATTATCCAACTTAAGTACTAAATAGAAGCCATAAATAGGGGTAGGTATTCTAAATCTGCCTAACTTACTCAAGTTCAAGCTTAACCTAACACTAAACCATTTCCTCCGTTTTCCCCATCCTTTCATCATTCAGAATGCAACAGAAACAAGCAACCAAACAAGTTCCCGCACAAGTAATGATCAAATAGTACAAATAGCAAGTATAACAAATAGCAGGTAATATATATCAATTAGGCATACCCAGGAAATGCATAGCAATCCATACAAACAAATGCATATGATGCATGCCTGTCCTATGGCTGATGGGGCCCATCTGTCGGTTATCCAGCCAACCCGACAAGTCTGAAAACCTTAGACTATCTCCCGTCGCGCATCCCCAAGAGTCTATGCATAGAGTTCACATTCAATCATCATATAATCACTCAATGGGGGCTATCCATACCCGGGAATTTATACGTGCCCGGTCACCCTTACGACGTAGGGTCAACAGAGTATCGAGATTCAACCTGGAACACGTGGTGGCGAGCCACAGTTCTTACCTAGGGAAACTCGTATCTCAGATATCATTATTCATAAGCCATGGCAATTATCATCAATACATCATCAAGTATCAAAGCTTAACATTAAACTTCATTAACTTCCTTATTTTCTTCATAAAAGCCACTATTTATAACTTTCTTCACCTTCAAGTTATCTTATTTTCCTAGCTTCTTTTACCTACTGGACCTAGAACCATACTTTAAGCCTTAAAGGGAAGAAAATGGAGGTTTAGAAGTGGAAAATTGGTTTAAAAACATTCAAAGCCGGTTTGGTCACCCTGAACTCAGATTTAAACACTAAACTTGCAACGTCCATAACTTTCTCCACAAAATTCCGTTTTCCACAAAGTTGATATCAATCAAAAGCTCTTGAAACTATCTTTTATTTGCAATAAACCACAACCCAATCCAAAATTTGAGGAGAATATTATGGACGTCTAAAATTCATCAAAATTTGGTTTTAACCACTTTCAACAAAACCTCTTTTTCTCCAACTTAAGTTTCTTACCATTTAAAACTTGCATTGTAAAACCATATCAACTCAATTCATCAACAACCATTACCAATATAAGCTTTAATCAACTCAACCAACCTAGAACATCAAAATTATCCACTTTTACCTCATACATCAATAACTTTTCCTTTGTTCACATCAATTCTTCACCTATACCAATTCTCATCATATATTTATCAACCTTCTATCAACATATACCAATTAAATGCCATTAACATAAATCAATTCTTCATACATGTTAATCCATCAACTTGACATAACAACCATTTATTAACAATCACCAACCATAATTCATCAATATCAACTTCAATATAACCCATTATAAGCAAGTCCAAAAGCATGAAATTAATAACATCAATACCTCATAATTCCAATCTATGTTCATCAACAATTTACTCCAACAACATTACAAACTACTCATTAAATGCAATTAACAGTTCAACTTATCCTATGGTTCCTCTAACCTAAGTTTTCACAACACTGTAAATATTAAACGTGCGAAACTTAAACCATACATTGGCCGATCACTTAGTTCACCCAAGGCAGCCTCACAACTCAAAATTACAGCCCCTCCAAACTCAATCAAACAGCCCCAAACCAAGCTTGATCACCAACAAGTCTCCAACAAGCATCAACATTCACATACACACTACCTAAACCACAATTAACACATCCAAACATAACAACTCAATACCCAAATTCCTAAATTCAGAAATTTTATTAGGGTTTGAGATCTCTTACCTTTACCCACTGATCCTTGGGCAATACCCACAAGAAATCAAGTCTAGTGGACCCCTAAAACATAAAAATCATAAAGGAATTGAGTTTCTCAAACCTTAAACTCGAAATTCATATACCAGCAGAAATGGAGCTAGGAAAAACCGATTCACTTACTGTTTTGTTTGGATAGAATTGAAGAGCTCGACGAGCCCGACACGTGGCCGCAAACGGTGCGGCGATCGGAGCCCGGATGAGGAAGTTATGGTAGTTGGAAGGAATGGTGAGGGTTTGTGAATCTCCTCTCCCTCCCTTGCTGTAATGGCGTCGCAGCAGCTTGTGAAGAAGAAAAGAGCTGCTGCCTCATTTAAGTGTTTGGGTCCAGTTCAACCGGTTTGGCCTTTTCGGTCCGTTTTTTGGCCAAATTTTTGAAATTGGTATCAAAATTTTTGTTTCGACGAGCTCTATCCTATTTTGATATTAGTTTTGTATTTTTAGCTTTCCTAATTAAAATTCAATTTATTAACTAATAATTTACCGATTTTTGCAGGGTTTACAATAATCATTTTGATTTACCAAATACAAAATAAAATACGGTGACTTTTTAAAAAGTTTAACAAAGCAAATTAACATCATTTTGATTTTAGTAGCATATCTCAAATATTCAACTAAATACGAGCAGCTTTTGCCATTTCTGATCTTTTGCTTGTATATGTGGTAATAGCTTATATGCACATCTAAAAGTCAATTTAAAAATTGCATGCTGAAAATACAAAATTGCATATGCATATATCGATTTATATTAATAACCTGTTATACGTAATAATGTTAGATATTTTTTTCGTTTTAAAAATTCGGTAGTTTGTTTTTTTGTCAAAAAAATATTTAGTCTTTAAAAAAATATACAATACTAAACTTATTTTAATTCTTTTATGATATTACTTAAAAAAATTAATACTTTTGCCTTTCTTTTGAAAATAAGCTTATTGAGAAAAGTTAATTCCATTGATTTGTCATCCTCGTATGTTTCAAGTATAATGTCAAATAATATTTTTGAAATTATCTGCAATAAATTATAGTTTGGCAATGAACTCAAAAGAATTGATTCTTATTTTGAGTTTAGGATTGAATTAAGAGTATCTATAAATTTTAAACAAAGAGACTGAAAATAGTGAGTTAATATTTTATTTAAAAAAAGCCATTTAACTATTTTGCAATAGACTTTGTCACAATAATACCTTTTTATAACTAAAAAAAAAGTGGCAAATTCTTTATTAAATTTGTTATTTACCGTTGAACAAATTGATCTTTTCTTATTTAAAATATTTTTAAATTCAATTGTCATGTGAAATCTTTTTTTATTTATAAGAAAAGCTATATTGATCGAGTAAAATAATCTTTTATCACATGTTATCTTCATCGTCAAGAAGAGTAATTTCTATAACACATGTTTAACTTATAAGCTTCTGCATGCTTCATTTATTTTATTTTATTTAGAATACTTTACGCATTTTGCAACATTTAAAAAAGGGAGAAGGTAAATTATATTGTCATGTCATGATGATGGTGTGTTGTCCTTCTTACTAAATTTGAATCCAATGGAGCAGGTTGTTACCCCTCACTTACAGCAACTGTCAATAGACAAGGCAGGTGTGATGATGCTTGACAATGAACTGCTTCATTTGGACCCACAAAACATAACATATCTGACATTGCAAGGCTTTAATGATATTCATGACTCAGATGCTGCATCTGCCTTTGATTTCTTTCCGAAGGTGCCACTTCCCAATATTCAGATGCTTGGGGTGGCCGACAGTGCTTTCAAGGAAATATTTCCCTCAAAAAAGCCTGAGATTATTCATTCACAGCTGCTTGCTCAAAAATTGGAACTGAGGAATCTGCACAAGCTTGAATCTATTGGGTTAGACCACACCTGGGTAACCTTCTCTAATCTCACATCGGTAAAAGTTGAGGGTTGTGCATCTTTGAAGTCTTTGTTCACTTCTTCAACCGCCAAATGTCTTGTTCAACTTGAACAGTTGCACATATCCAAATGTGAAGCACTCGAAAGTTTAATGCTGGATTATCAACCACATGAGAAACTGTCTCTTAGCCAAATACCAAAACTTGAGAGCTTCTACAAAGGAAATTCAACTTTGAATTTTCCATCTCTAAAGAAAGTCAAGGTCACTGAATGCAACAGATTGGAGTATATGTTCACATTCTCAACTGCCAAAAGCTTGCAAAATTTGAATAAGATGAAGATTTCCAAATGTAAGTCATTGGAAACAGTAGTTTTGGCAACACAAGAGGCAAACAAACAGCATGAAGATCTCACATTCCCAGACCTCGAATATCTGACTCTTAGTGAACTGCCAAAACTTGAAAGTTTTTTCACCGGAAACTCATCAACTTTGAATTTCCCAAGGTTTGGGTTTGAAGTTTGCATCAGTCAATGCGAGAGCATGAAAACTTTCTCACACGGTCACGTGGAAGCACCTGAATTATGGAAGGTGGAGATAGATGGAGTTCGTTGCTCAAACGAGAATCCTCTAAACACTACAGTTAGTCAACAATTTGAGAATCGATCGAATAAAGCAGCATTGATGAGTTAATTAGTACAATCATAATTTAACATGTAAGTTATTCTCTATCTGCTCAATTTGCATCTTCTTTGACTTTTCATGTTATACACTCCACCAAAACAATGGAGGAAGTTTCTGTTTTGAAATGTCATTTAATTTGCTTCCTTCATATTCGATTATATAATATTTTTGACATTGCTTATTTTATTATCCAATGCTTGTTCTTTCTGAGAATTTTAAAAAGAACAGTACAGTTAATTTGTCTCGAGTTAACTAGCCCTTGTATACAAATTCTTGCAGGAAATTTGTTGCTTGCTGAGAGAAGCTTATTTTCAAGGCATGCATTTGTTACCAGTTAGCCTTGCAAAACTAGTAGTCTAATCAAGGAGTAATGGACGAATAAATAAGGATGGTTAGTAAGATTTTTCTTTTTATTTTAAAAAATAAATAAAGTTGGAAATGGTTATGGTTTCATTATGTATGGATACAATCTCATGATTATGACAAATTGACCACTAAAATTATTAGGCCAAGTAACCAATTAGCTATAAAAAAACACAAGTTAATTTGACGCAGTTGCATATTTCTTTTTGCTACAGGAAAGTCTTACTATAATAAGTTTGGGTAACAATCATTCAACTCAAATCATAAAGAATGTTGCTTTTTTCAATCTTGTAACTTTTTAAACTTTAGTCAATATTATCTAACACAATTTTTTGTGAAATTTATTTTCTAGGTTCTATGGGACACCAAATGTAGGAGGAGGATATAAGTAGATCCCATCAAAGCAACAAATATTCATTTCTATTTGAGTGTGGTGTGTTGTGCATGATATAAATAAATTCCCTGTATTATTATGCAGGAAGAAGTGTATGATTCCTTTTTAACTTTTAAGTGACAAAGCTATAAGCTAAGTGTGTTTTATCACTTTATGAATAAATTATATTTTGGATTTTTATACAAGATATAAGGTGTATGTGTGTGGTTAATTTATTGAGAGTATTAGTGTACTTTTATGTATGAAAGTAGACTAATAATTTTGTACAATATTGAAGGAGTGTGTGGTTTGTGTTTCTTATTTCTACATAACACTATTTTAATGCATAACTAATAACTGTGATCTTATGTTACTATAAAAATTCAAGTTGTGTATGCCTTTACTTGTAAACAGCGTATTGCTATGGTAACTATGACATGTATATTTTGATTATTTTCTTTTTAAAAAATTGTGATTGTTGGATAAGATCGTATTAGTTACAAATATACTGCCACCAACATACTGCTAGCAAAGAATAGAGATGAGTGTCTCGGCAAGATTAATTGGATATAATTATTTCATGCAACTCTTTCCATATAATAGTGCAATCACTACAACAAAACAACATTTTGGCGACGCTTTTTTTAATGCTTGGCGACAGTTTTAACCGTTACTAAATGTTTTCGCGACGGTTAACAAAAGTGTCATAGATTTGAGCGTCGCCAGCTGACATAGTGACGGTTTTGGACCACCGTTGGTAAGAAGTATCGCTAAATTGTTTGTGACAATTTTTGAAGTATAAAAACCGTCACTAATTTGTAACACTTGTCAAGGTGTTTTTTGTACTGTATTTCGTGACATTTTCAAACTGTCATTAAATTACTAAATCCAGTGACGGTTTTTTTTCTATTTCGTGACTGTTTTAAACTATCATGAAACTTTTAGCGACAATTTGAAACCGTCATTAAGTTACTAGTTCTTATGACTGCTTTTAGGTACATTTAGTGATTGTTTAAATTGTCACAATATTTTTAGTGATGGTTTTTCGATTTAAAATCATCACTAAATTACTAATTCCTGTGACAGTTTTTTCCTGTATTTAGTGACTGTTTTAAACTCTCATAATCTCTCCAACATCAATGCTTTCTTTTATTAATTATTGCAAAAATGATTTCTATTATAAATAATAATTTGTGTTTACCAACAACATAATAAATGGCATTATATTTCAACAAATTTAAACTAAATCTCACAAGTTTTACAAAAATAGAAACTATATTTCAAAAGTTAAATTCTATAAGTTTTACATAGTCATAATCCATAAAATGTAAATTCAAAAAATCCTAACTTAATCCAAATATATAAAGCTAACAATTGTACTTGTAACCTAATCCTCAACTTTTCTCCGCAACTTCGCTTCATGTTCAACCTCAATAGTATCCAGCTTCAACAATTGCTTCACAAGCAACTCTTGTCCTTTGCAAATGAGAGAATGCAGTGATTAGAATGCATTCACGAATAATAATATAGAAAATTAGAAATATCCGAAGAAAAATTACCACCAAGACTAATGCACATTTGAATTTGTTTGAAATACATGGCATAACCCCAAGCTCATAAAAATCAAGTGGAAACCTACCACTGCTATTGATGACAGGGAGAGAAATGAGCCAACTAAAACACCTTCACACAATTTGGCTCCAAATATCTGCAAATCAAGTGGAAAATGATGTTCAGACCCCGTCTCTACTCAACCATAAATACTTAATCTATTGAAGATCATAACATATACACTCAGCATCATACCTTGGAAAGAATAGAAATTTGAAGAAGACCTCCTCCTAAAATAGCAACAGGTCCAACAACTTTTAACTACATGGATACAAATTTCAGAACAGTTTCTCTTTAGAAAATGAAAATCTATCATTATTCTACAACCCCTAGATAAGAAAGTTTTGTAAATTTTTGTAATGGAATATAAATAAACCAAAACTCAAAACTATTAAACCCTGATAAGAAACCGCATGTACAAAATTATACTTTGTGCCATCATATAATATTTCTCATTACTTTCTAGATAATGCTGTAAAATAGAATTTTGGAAGAAATAAGCAATATAATTATTAATAGCCAAGCTTTAAAAAGAGAGGTGCAATTTCAGAAAGGAAACTTGCCTTGGCCTGATCACTTTCATCCTCATTTTCAAGAGTAGATTCACTCTTATCAAGAAAACTGCCACATTGTGCCTCGTCAATATCATGTTCAAAGCGACCTGCTGCAGCCTTTGCTTCTTGTAGCTTGGAACCAAGCTTTTGGAGATACTTCTCAGTCTCTTTAAGAAGTTGCTTGATACGGTCAGATTTCGCATCCTAATAAAATAATTGAGGTCGATGATTCAGAAAAGCTATTGAGCATTGGCACTTTTATGCAAGTCTAGAAACCATTAACATATATTAAGTACAATAAATATAATGCAAGGTTTTTGAGCAACTCACACTTTCTCCTCATTAGTAATTACATCCTCCCCAAGTTTTTTTACTGCAACCTCTGTCCCATGCAGAATCCACTGCAGAAAATGTCCTGCCAATATAATGCAGAAAATACTAAGAAAGGAGCTTCTAGCAGTATATATTTATATCTAGAATTCCTTTGTTAAAGTTAATAGAACTCCAATAACAAAGAATAACCCATCCCTTTGCATGAATTTTTCACCTTTCAGGATCTAAAAAGTTCTAGCATTGGAAAAGCACTAACAGTCGTTGCTATTCGTGATCGGTCAATACCTGTTTCTTTTCCACACTCAAGTTTCTGCCTATTTGCCAAATTCTACAATAAAAAATGGACTAAATCGTGTTAAGGGAGACAAAATCCAAATACAAACAGGCAAACATGTATTAGAGATCTCACCTCTTTGTTTAGTTTTGACAGAAAACTAGAATAATACAATGGTATGTAGAAAACATTCATAGGACAACTATAAGGAATGTAGTAATATAGAATAAAATAGTAAAGAACAATCTTAAAGGAACAAGAGCCATGAAATTAAGATTAACAGGGACTTAGTTAACAGGAACAAATATTTAGTAACTTATTGTAGATAATTATGTGTTAGGCCAACATGTAAAGGTCATGTCAATGTCGTTACCTCCATTTTTCTCATCTTAGCTTCAAGAGATGCTTTCCCAGGCACTAACATGTAAGGTCATGCCAATGTATGTCTTCCCAAGAGCTTCTTAAATTCAACTTCAGCTTCAATGGTTCTTCCTCTCTGAAAAATACCTTTGACAAAGTATGATTAGCACATAAATACTAGATTTACAAGACAATGAATGACTTCTATTATCTTTGTAATATTAACTAATAAATAAAATGAAATTTAAATACCTCAAAAAGGTTTCTGCATTGATTCATGACCTTTCCTTTCAATCTTAATAAACATGTAACTTTCTTGTAGTTTACTCTCTTCTTGATTTGTATCAATTTTTTTTTTTTTGCATTAAATTAAACAATCACTGAGAGCAGATATGAACATTAGTCCTGCAGGCACTCCAAAGCCAATTTTCCATCCCAGGTTTTCTTGAATGTAAACAATTACACTCAATGCAATGATAGTTGAAACTCCTATTGAGGTATAATACCAATTAAAGTAGCTATCCAAGAACCTCTCATTGTTCGAGTTTTCTTTGACTGCGAGTTGATCCGCTCCAAAGGCTATGGAACAAGGTCTGACACAACCAGCTCCAATAGAAATTAGTCCTAAAGCAAGAAACAAAACTGCTAGCTGTGCTGCTGAAGCAGAGTTGCATATTTGGATGAGTGCTTCGTAAGGTTGTAGCGATGGGATCATGGCCGTTAACCATAAACTAGCTATTCCCTATAGTTTGGCATACAAGAAACATTAAAACTTATATGCAAAGGTACCATCAACATAATCATTATCTATGATTTTTCTAAAATCTTGTTTCCAATATTTTAAAAAGCAATATCAACCTCTATCTACATTCTACAACAAGTTCACCAAAGATTAATTTGCCTGAAGTAGTCTTTCCTCGGCATCAGTGATCAATTAAAGAATGATGTTAATTATCACAATTTGAAATGCGGTAATGTTATTAAGGATTAATCTCATGATTTAAATAAATGCTAATGCTAATACAAAAGTTCTAAATTAAAATCCACTAACAATGAGCTATACTCTTAAAGTTGTGCAACAATTACTGAAAGGTATCAGAGAATCAGATGAAAAGAAGAACGAAGTAGAAGAAGATGTTAAAGTGTTGTGAGAGTCATAGAGAATTCCAGAATTTGAGAGAGAGAGTTCTAGAAATTACGGTTATAGAAGTGAAGCCTAAACTGAGCTGTGATCTGCTATTTATACATAGTGAGGGCTGTAACAAACTGATGCCAGCTCACCATATTCCTAGCTACATTCCTAACTGATTGACAACTCAGATAACAGAATTCAGATAACAGAATTGGTGCCAAGCCACTAACTACTAACTGCCTATACGCTACTCCTAACATCCTCCCTTAACCTGAGGGGTGCTGCTTCCCTGGTATAGTCTCATTGAAATCCTCCCTTGAACTTACAGGAGGTCTTGGTGTGTCTGTGGCAACCCGAAGCTTTGGCCTGAGACTGTGGAAAGCTGCCTGCGACAGTGGCTTAGTCAGTATATCTGCAAGCTGGTCTTGTGAGGGTATGTGAACTACATGAGCTAGTTGCTGCACTACTCTGTTCCGTACAAAGTGAAGATCTATCTCAAAATATTTTGATCGACTGTGGAGAACTGGATTTCGGGTCATCAGTACTGTGCTTTGGTTGTCACAGAACATTGTGGGTGCTGGGCCAAGTGGTAAGCGCATCTCTAGTAGTAACTTTTGCAGCCAAATTGTGTCTGTCATAGCATCAGCTAACGCCCGAAATTCAGCCTCTGTGCTAGACCTTGAGACTGTTCGCTGCTTCCTACTTGACCAGGTAACTAAATTCGTGCCAAGGAAAACACAGTATCCTGATACGGACTTGCGATCATCAGTGTCTGTGGCCCAGTCAGAATCACTGAAAGCCATGATTCTTAAGGTGTCGCTCTTGTGGATCTGTAACCCTAGGTCAATTGTCCCGGCCAGGTAGCGAAGAATCCGCTTAACTGCTTTCCAGTGCATATCTGATGGAGCATGCATGTATTGGGACACCTTGCTGACAGAATAAGCAATCTCAGGTCTGGTAATGGTAGCATATTGAAGCCCCCTACCACAGATCTGTATAATGAGGGATTTTCGAAGGGAGATCCCATGCTTGCTGTGAGCTTGGGATTGCTGAGCATAGGAGTCGGCACTGGTTTGGCATCTGGCATGTTGGCTCTTCCTAGAAGCTCTTTGATGTATTTGGACTGTTTGAGAAGAAGGGAATCCGGCGAGTCCCTGACCACTTCGACCCCGAGAAAGAAGCTCATTTCTCCTAGATCTTTGAGGGTGAATACCGCATGCAGCTGTTGAATTAAGCTTTCAATTTCAGTGGCGCTGGTGCCCGTGACGAGAATGTCATCTACATAGGCCAGGAGATAAGTGGTGGACATCGAGCAGGAACGCATAAAGAGACATGGATCCAAGGTTGTACTGGTGAACCCAAAGCTGAATAAGGTGCTGCTGAGCTTGAGGTACCAGGCTCGTGGGGCTTGTTTCAGCCCATAGAGTGCCTTCTCTAGTTTACATACCACACCAGACCCGTGCGCATAGCCTTCTGGCTGCGCCATATAGACCGTCTCATGCAAGTCCCCATTGAGGAACGCATTGTTAAAGTCAATGTTATAATATTCAGTTTCCTCTCATACAATGCACATACAACTGTTGATGAAGCATAATTATAATATTCAGATTCTCTATTTCAATGCTACCAAATTCAAATAAGGCATATCCAAGTCAAATTATCCCCAATTTTCAAATTTCAATCATGATTATATAAGGATTTGATCATTTTGAAACCTAATTTGCAAATTTTTCCCCTAGAGATTACGTGGATCATAGATTTACCAAAAAGAACAGCAATTTGCTCGGAGACTTTGCTACCTTCTACGGCCGCGGTGGTGGATCTCAGAGCGAGAATTGATGGCATCGGAGACTGTGATGGAGTCTCCCTGTTGCTGATGGCTGCTACTGTGGAAGCGGCGACTTGCATCAGGAGTCTGGCCCCCGGTGGCCGCGTTCTCCAGACCGCCGCCAACGCGAATTGGAGGAAGTTGTTTTCGCCACCGGTGTTCGGTCCCACCGCGTAACGATGTCGTTCTCCTACATTGTTTCCATAACTACGCCATTGATGCTGAATCTGGAGAGCTCAAAGAAAACCCTACTCGCGTGCTTCAAGAATAAAATCCGAGCTCGAATCACGAGAATACTCCAGATTTAGGCGTGAAACTGATCCAAAAATTGATTTCCGATTCGAGCGTGATTTGGAATTTGGAGGATACAATTTGATTTGAATGTTGTTGAATTCGAAATCTATGGAAAACGAATAGAAGAAAAAACGGAATGAATGAATAAAGATGAGGATGAATTTTTGAAGAGGAAGCAGTGAGTTATTGGCTCAGGAGAGGTGAGTTGTAACTTGTTTATGATGAAGAAGGATGAGAGAAAAACGAAGATAAATGGCGATTAGGATTCTCGAGAAACGAAAAAGCAGTGAAAAGACATTACAATTTTACTGTTGAAAATACTTAAATACTGACGGTTAAAAAATTATAGAGATAAGTGTCACAATTTTATTTAATAGTGACTCTTAAAATATGGGTCACAAACTAAGTGTAGCTATTCAATTAAATTGGTGTAGTGAATATGTTTCCTTTTACAAAATTTAAGATCAGAGATATCATCAACTCTATCACAATATGAACAAATTTTGGAATACAATCTTGAGCAATAAGAAAGGAAGTCAACTACAAATAAAAATAGAAAATCATAATACCCGCCAGCAGAACAAATGCCAAGAGCAAGAAGATCTTCTAATGTTGTTGGTAGCAGATATGTCAATAGTGAAGCAGATAAACCAGCCACACCCACTCCACCGAAACTCGATAAAAACTAATATTAAAAAAATGTTAAGATATATTGACAGTATCATAACTAAATTTATGTAACAATAAGTAAACAAATAAATAATGATGTCAAATACAAAAGGAAAACAATAAAGAAAACTTTTGTTACTTAAGAAGATTCATAATAGTGCAAAGCTTGCAAGGATCAACACGCACAACATAGTGAGGTATTGCAAAAACACTAAACGAAAAAACTAAGTAAAAAATGACGCAGCAACATAGATGAGTCAAGCACCAGAAGCAAGTAAACTCGAAGCCTCAGGATAAGACATCTTGGCTCCTTGCAAATTCCACGAGACAAAAATGGGTATATTCACCTTCTCTCATACACAATTGACTTCCTGACTAAGATCTTTCGATTCATCAATATCATATATAAGAAAATCAGCACCTTCGGATTTATTTGCATTTACTGCAGCATCTACTGTTTGGACAATCCTAGCTACCAAGGGAAGTACCACCGATTCAGGTTTCGAATCCAACATAGTATTTCTAGCAACAACCGTGGGGAGACCTAAAAGAGAGAAAGGAATATAGAAAGCAGATACAACGTAAGACATTAAAAACAAGTGAATTTTTTTCTTTGTTGGTGTAATTTACACCAATAAAATAAATAAAATTTAAAATTACACAAATGTCCTAAATCAGAATTAATTAATGATTAGGTTATTTATGTATAAATTGAATAAAATTGATGTGTATTCTATACAAGTAGTAAGTCAAGTTAATTCACTACAGCATATACAGGTAAAATTACTACTTATACATATTATTGACGCATTTTATATACTTTTAAGTTAAGAGTATAACTTTAATGTACTTTCACAGTCGTACAATCACATCCATTCTTTTGGATGATCATTCACATAATTGGATGTACGTGTAAAATTATTTTATACTGACTGTGTATCAAAATTAAATTCTCAAAGTAATCGTTATTAACTTTATTAAAAAAAATATCAATAAAAAATACTCTCATTTGGATTCAAATAAAATATTAAAAAAATCAAAACGAATAAAATAGAAATATGACTTGTATTTTAGTTCAAATTTCAAAAAATTTATATTTTTATAAACTTATTATGAATTTAAAAAGGAACAATACAATTTTTTAAAATTCATTAAAAATCATCATTTGACTCATTAGCATCTAAAGAATCATCATCAGAATTTTTGGTGTTGAAAAAATTATTATAAAGTATAGTGTGACATAGGAGTTAAAACTTGAATTTTCTAAAATCAGAAGTACTAAATAGTTATACAATATAAAACAACTAACTATATTTATACAATATGTAATTTAAAAATAATTAAAATATTATATCAATTAAAATATCATTTAATTTGTGAAACTAAGTGTAGAATATATATTTGATATTTTATTATTTACTATTTTATT
>NC_029786.2:11216983-11226490 GCF_000816755.2 Arachis ipaensis
TGTTAGGTTTGATTATTCTAGTAGTTGATTTTTAATTAAAATATTATATAAATTAATATAAAATTTGAATTCTATATATAATATTAAAGTTAAGCATGCTTTCTTATTTTCATCATTTTTTATCTACTTGTTATAGGTAGTCAATAAGTTGAAGTCCACATTCTTATTTTCATCTAGCTACGACTTTCGAAGGGACGATTTGAAAGAGCTTCACTTATATATCTGGCTTATCGCATAATTCTCATATTCCACATTCTTTCCTTCATAGTAACCCTAACCTGAAGAGTTTATGATTGAAGGATTGTCGCTATCTCAAAAAGTTGATACCTCAAGAAATTATAGTTAAAGTTGAAAGCCGTTAGGGGGTTGTTCCAAAGCTGAAAATCTTGAACCTTATCTTGAGAATAATGTTGGATTTGAACAAGACGCAACACTTGAAAGGATAGAGTCATTGATTATAAAGAAGAGGAATGTTAGGGGACCAACAACTTTTGTGATTTGTAGTCATCAAATAGTCATTAATGATAGTTTTAATGGTGTGAGATTGGTGTGAGATTTTATCCAATGGCTTACTTTTCTTTACTAGTTATATGTTGGCCAAAATTTAACAAAGTTGCTCGTCCTTAAACTTTTCCAATAATTATAGCAATTCTTATATGAAAACTATAGTACCTTCTTTTGTACATCTCACTCACGTGACAAATTTGGAAGTGGTGGTTAATTGTTATTGGTTAGAATGTTTAATTCGTTCAACAACTGCCAAAAGCTTGGGTCGACTCAACACCATGAAGGATGGAAAAATATGTGCAATTGTAAGTAAAAGGTGGTTTGCATATTTACAGGAGGTGTTTATGATGTGGAAATTGCAGAAGGTGTGTTTCTTGAATCATGAATAAAATTTAGTTAACTTATTATTATTTACTAATATGTCTTTAACCAATTAGTTCATATGTAGCTTCCTTTTCTTTTGGCTCCTAGTATATCTCTCAATCGAAGAAAACTAATTCCCTTTTAAAAATAGTAGAATTTGCTCAATTAACTAACTTGGATGCTTTTTAATTATGTAGTGTTGATGTACATTTTGCCACTATCCCAACGCTCTCATTGTAATAACTAGAAAAAAATTATAATAATAATAAATAAATAAATGAGATGGTAGGATCTATTTTTTATTTTTTTTTCTCTTAATTTTAATCACACACTTATACCCTCATTTTTACTCAGCTAACACACTCATATACACACGATGCAATAAAAAAAATAAAGAACAGGAAGGTAATGGAGATAATAAGAGAAAAGAAAGAAGAGAAGAAGAGAGCACTCACTACAAGAAAAACGATAAATACTGTAAGATTTATCGATGAATTAAGCGTCATACACTAGCGGCGAATTTATTGGCAGATTTACCAACGGATTTGACAATAAATTCGTTGGGTAAAAAAATAACTGTCAGATTTGGTTTTTTGACGGTAAATTTGCCGATGATAATTGGAGAAAAAAAAATAAAAATTGGTACGATCATTGCCATCGAATTTATCGGTGGATTCTAAATTAGTGAAATGCTGCGTTTTGGTTATTCGTAAAGCATTACCGTTGAATTTATCTGCCGGTAAATTTGACGGTAATTTTGTTCTAGATTCGAATCACGAATCCTCTCCACTCTCTCTCTCTCTCTCTCTCTCTCTCTCTAACCTTCTCCTTTCTCTCTTTCTCTCTCCTACAAACCACCTCCGGCAGCCCCTCCACCAGCATCGGCCACCACCAACAGCATTCAAAGATTGCATGGACTCCTTGCGTTACATTGGTCGCTCTATCGTCACCGTTTTCGTCGCTCCCACCACTGCTGTCATTGCTGTGTTGTTGCCTATATCGCCGGAGCTGCCTCCTTCCTCCTTCCAGGCATGTTATCCTCCTCATTCTTCCTACAATTTATTTTTTAATTTATTTAAAAAAAAACTAATGTAGCCTTGCCAGTTGGTCACTGCCGCCACCACTTCACCATCCATGTTGCCACCACGCTAGAAAAGTCCAATGGGCCACCACTATCTTCAGGTAACTCACCAATTAGTTTTGGATAGATAAACCCTAAATTCTAATCTATTTAATTTCAATTTGTTATGTATAATAAGAAAAAATTAGGATGTATTTGTATTAGAGATTTAACTATTTTTCAGATTTACTTCAGGTATTAGTTTAGACTTAGGATTTTTTAATTTTATTTTAATTTAAGATTTTTTTTTAATTCTGTTTTGATAATTCTATGTTTAAAATTTTGTTTATAATTCTGATTTTGAATTTAGTTTTGATGATTATGTGTTTATTATTTTGGTTTCTCTTTATTATTTTGAATTTTGTTTATTCTGCAAGTGTAAGATCCCCAACTGCATTGTTCTAATTTCTGTTATGATATTATTTGAGTTAATTTTTTTAGTTAATTAGTTGATTGTTGTTAATTGTCTGAGTTAATCTTAATTAGTTTATTTTCTGAGTTAATTACTCACTCATTGTTTATTGTTGTTAATTTTCTAAGTTTATTATTATCTGAGTTAATTATTTTTTGAGTTAATTACTTGATTGTTGTTAATTGTCTTAGTTAATCTTACACTACAAAAAACACGCTAAATACCGTCGGATTTAGCGGTAGCTTTTGCATTGGATACAAGGTAGATTTAGTTCTCCAAATCAGTTACCGTTGAATTTTATGTTCGAAACTAAATTCGACGGTAATCAGTGGCGAAAAATCTTATTTCAGTAGCGCCAACTTTACTCGTAGATTTTCTGTCAGATTCAGCCACCGGCATATCGTTTTAGTGAAACACTGCATTTATGCAATATACTATCAAAAATTTTGTCGGTAAATCCGACAGTAAAATTAGGGTAAAATTCAAACTCACTCCCTCTCTTCTCTCTCTCTCTCTCTCTCTCCTCTTGTCTTCTCTCTTCCGTTATAAAGCTATCGATGTCACCACCACCAGCTGGAGCCTTCGCTGCCGCTGTCGCTAGACGTTGTTGCCGCTAGAGCTGTTGGTCACCAATGGAGCCATCGAAAACGTCGCCACTGTTCGCGTTAGTGGTCACTGCTGTCGATGATGGTGACATTGTCGCCATCACTACTGTCTCCTGTCACCATCACACCTCCACCATCCTGCAACTACTATCAGAGGTAATTTTAGCATATTTTTTTATTTTTTTTAAAGATTTTTTATGTGAGTTTAGGATTTTGTTAAGTAGTTTATGAAAATATTGATTAAATTAGTGTAATGAAGTTTGTGATTAGGGTTTGGTTTAATTTTTTTAGTTTTTCAATTTTTTTGTGAGTTTAGGATTTTGTATTATCAAATTATTGATTAAATTAGTGTAATAAAGTTTATGATTAGGATTTCTTATATCAATTTAATGTAAATAGAAATCAAATTAAGTTAAGATAGGTTAAGTAGGGTGAGATTAAGAGTTCTCGAGCTGTTGGAAGACTTTGTTTAGTTTGTTGAATTAGTTTTACCTTGTGAATTTAATAAATTTTCTTTTTTATTAGGACAGTGCAATTTCTCTGAGATCAATTGGTGTTTGCTTCTTTCATATTCTGTGCATTTGTGTTTTAGGTAGGTTTTCTATCTCTAAATATAATCAATTGTTTAAGTTTGATGCCAGACTTATTTTATTTAAGATAGCGTTTTAGAACAAAAGTGGGAGAAGGTCGTGTAGAGGTGCCTCGAAACCCTTGTTGCTGAAAAATTGTAGAGTTATAAGGGGTTGCGCACTGGAATTGTTAGGATTTGATGCATTATTGAATTTGTGTTTGTTCTAATTTATTCCTACAGTTATTTTCTTTGTGAAAACAGTTAAATTTATTTGGTTGATGTCTTTGAATTAAGAAAAAGTTCTACCGAATTTTTTTTAAATGGTTTAAAACATGCTTGGTTTGTGAGAAAACGATAATCGAATTAGGTTAGAGATTCTAATTATAGGATACATATGCCGAATTTTCTAAAAATTTTAATAATTTTGTTGTTGGATGAATTCTAAGGTGTTTGTTGAAAGATGATCCAAGCTATCTATGGATGTATGATAGGGACAACAGTCCTGAATTCTTTGAGGGGGTTGATGCATTTGTTGCGTATGTCTTCAACATAGAACCATTTAGGTCTCAAGGGGTATCTAGGTGTTTGTATATACTATAAATGTCGGCTGACTAAGTGATTAGGACCTTCGAATATAACACTTCACATCTACCGTAATGGGTTCAATGATGGGTATTGGATATGAATGAAACACGGAGAAATGGATGAGCAAGGAGTTAACCAGTCTGCCTCGAGTTTCAATATGGCTAGGGTTCAATCGACGAGTGTCTGAGTGGTTAGAAAACCAAACATGGAAGAAATAAATTGGGAGTGTAACCAAGAGAGATACAACGAGATGGTGTTTGATGTAATAGGTGTTACTGATACGGAAGATGCTAAATAAGAGCCTAACCCAGAAGCAAAGAATTTTTATCATCTGTTAGAATCTATCGCGAAACCCTTCTACGATAGGTCTATTCATTTGAAATTGTCTGCATGTGTTAGAATGATGAGTATTAAATTTGAGTCAAATTACACTCAAGAGTCTTTTGATAAGTGGGCCACCATTTGCAACCACTTATTACCTGTTAAGACTAGTGGTGGCATCTCCTGGAACCACTACAAAGCAAAGAAGTACGTTTCAAAATTAGGTTTAAATTCGGTGAAAATTGATTATTGTTTGAATGGTTATCTGTTGTATTACAAGGAAGATGTAGATCTAACTGCTTGTAGATTTTGTGATGCATAGAGATTTCAATTCAGGAGAGAATGGATTGGTAAACAGCAGTGAAAGAGAATTCCAAACAAACGGATGCACTACTTACCCTTAATCCCTAAGCTAAAATGGTTGTATACATCGATGAGTTTGGCCCCTCACATAACCTGGCATAGTATCTGCAAAGCATTCATATCTAAAGAAACATCCGCATTTTTCTCCTTCTATTTTGAGTCTCATGTTGAGTTACGTAGAATAAGAGTTAGAAGGAATTGAGAGGGGAGAATCCTCGTCAAGAGGACCAACGTATCCAATATTTGTTCTGGAAGGAGTTGTAACGGGCACGGGTAGTGAATATTGGTTAGAGAAAAAGAAAATTGATGTCATATATCTGCAAGTATTGCTTAATTGTGACCAGGTTTCACCCTACTTGATGTGAGTTTTTAAGCATTCGTAACTTTTGCATTTAGTAAGATACTATCTTCTCATGTAATCAAAACTTCATTACACTGAAATTTTCTTATTTATTATCCTATTGTATCATAGGTTATTCCAAGAAACAAATCCTGAGACATCATTGAATAATTTTTTCAATTGGTTCAGAGAATACGTCATAGTGCATCTAGCTGACACAAGAGATTCGAAACTAGTTGTACTTAATTGGGATCTAATAAATAAGGGCACAATCTACCTAATATACAATGTTAATTGATATCGGTTTCATTTTTTACAATGGTCGGTTGGAAAGAAAACAGATAACACCGGGGTCTGGATTCGTGGAGATTCAGGCGGTGGTCATTCTAATTGGTATGAATGTTGCACAATATAATTCAATTAGAGTATTTTAGTCGTACTACACACAAGGTGTTTGTGTTTAATGTGTCAATGGTATGATCCAAGTTCGTGATAAGGAACATGAAAGCACAAGGACTACAATATCACCGAAGTAAATGTGACCAAGAAATATAGGCACTGCAATCCTTTTATTCTAATTCAAAATATATAACAGGTATACTATTTGCCTTATCTAGGATCATGCAAGTCTAGTTTGGTGGTTGTGGTTAAGACTAAGCCAAGAGGTTGCATCGAGTCTGATGGAACAAAGGGTTAGGAACCTTTCCAAATTCATGATCCACCTCCTTCAAAAATGGTGGTGGATACTGGTGTTTCAATCACCTTTAGGTCAGCTGTTTTGGATTATGACATTATTGACCTTAGGATAGATGACGACACATTACCACTGAACGACGACGATCTTCAAAAAGAAAACTGGGTTGATGGAGACGAAGAAGAAGAAGACGAGTTTGATGATCAGGAAATTACCTCAGAAGAGGAGGACGAAGGACTAGAGGAAGAAGATGATGAATCTGAATAAGATAAATTTTAATATAGTTTTCTATCTTATGTATTTCATTATCAAACTTTCATTTCATGCTTACATTTTGTATATTTGATATTTTACATCATATACAAATCACTATTTTTAGATAAAAATACTAATTTGTTCTATGTTAATTGAGAGTTGACTATCAATTGTTAACTATCGGGATACATCATAGATTAGAAAAAAAAATATATTCACACTACTAGCAGATTTACTGACAGAAAATTCTGACAGTAACAACCATTCATTTATTTTAGAAAATTAAAAACCTTTTCCGTCGGATTTGTCCAACGGTAAAGTGGCATGAAGGCTGATTTTGTGGTGCTAATGTTACCATTGAATTTTTTTTTCCCGATAAAATTACTCAAATTTTTTTGTCCATGAACCATCATATTCCAAAGCTAAATTTGTCGCAAGTTACCAACGGACATCAAAATTCGATGGTACACATTTATCGGCGAGGTTTATACTGTCATATTTAATCAGACGGATCGGTAAACATAGTACCCACGGATTTTTTTGGTAAACATCAGTGTTTTTCTTGTAGTGTTAACTTGTTTATTTTCTGAGTTAATTATTGACTTATTGTTTATTGTTGTTAATTTTCTAAGTTTATTATTATCTGAGTTAATTATTTTTTGAGTTAATTAGTTGATTGTTGTTAATTGTCTGACTTAATCGTAATTTGTCTATTTTCTGAGTTAATTATTGACTTATTGTTTATTATTGTTAATTTTCTAAGTTTATTATTATCTGAGTTAATTATTTTTTGAGTTAATTAGTTGATTGTTATTAATTGTCTGACTTAGTCATAACTTGTTTATTTTCTGAGTTAATTATTGACTAATTGTTTATTGTTGTTAATTTTTTAAGTTTATTATTACCTAAGTTAATTATTTTTTGAGTTAATTAGTTGATCATTATTAATTGTCTGAGTTAATCTTAACTTGTTTATTTTCTGAGTTAATTATTGATTTATTGTTTATTGTTGTCAATTTTCTAAGTTTATTATTATCTGAGTTAATTATTTTCTGAGTTAATTAGTTGATTGTTGTTGATTCTCTAAGATAATATTAACTTGTTTATTTTCTGAGTTAATTATTGACTTATTATTTATTATTGTCAATTTTCTAAATTTATTATTATCTGAGTTAATTAGTTGATTATTGTTGATTGTCTGAGTTAATCTTAACTTGTTTATTTTTTGAATTAATTATTGACTTATTATTTATTGTTGTTAATTATCTAAGTTTATTATTATTTGAGTTAATTATTTTCTAAGTTAATTAGTATTGTATCTTTTGATTTATTAGTTTAGAAATTATCGAATTTAAATATTTAAAATTATATATTAATTTTTAAACAATTTTTTAAAAAAATTTAAAATTTATTTATTCAAAATTTGAGATGTAAAATTTATGTTAGAATTTTTTGTTGTTAAAATTATTATTTGAAATTGGATCAGATTGTTTTAAAAAAAATGAAAATTTAAGTTTATTAGCAAAATTACTGTGGGTTAAATTCGCCGGTAGTTATTAATTTAATTATTAATTAATAATATATTACCATCGGATTTATCGAAAAAATTTTGACGGTAATTAACGGCGAACGAAAAATCTGCCAGTAAACAATTACCGGCGAGATTTATACCATCAGATTTGTTCCAACGATACTCAATATTTTTCTTTTAGTGGTGCGGGCGGTGAATAAGGCTGCCGCCATTGTCATTGTTGGATTCGAAGAGAGAAATGAAAGAAAAGATGAGAAGGTGAGAAATGAAGAAAACAGAGGAGAGAGAAAGAGACGCTCGCCAGAAGAAGAGAAGCAAGAAGAGAGTAGGGGAAGACGATGTTGATAATGAACACGATCACCATCGTTACCGTCGCTGAATTTGAGCAGAGAGAGAAAGCGAGCAGAAGTAGAGAGATTAAACAGAACAAAGAAAAGGGAAAAAAAAAAGGAGAAGTCGTGACGGAAGAAGAGAGCATCTCTGCTACTGTCGCAGCTATCGCCGCTGTCATTGGAATCACCAGAGCTCACCTGAGGAGGTCCGCCGGAGCTGCTACTATTATTACTCTTGCTCTACTTTGTGACTATCACACTTGTATATTCCCTGTTCACCAGAACTACTTCCATCGCCGCGTGCCACAGAGTTGGTTGATGCCACGTTGTTACTACTCGAACTATTGTACTTCAGCTTGTCCGAAATTGCTGCTGGAGTTTCTCAAAATTGCCGCCAGCTCCACCTTGCCATTGCCCCAATTCAAATTCTTAACTTTTTTTCATTTTACTTCAACTCTCCTCATTTTTTAACTTGGCACTCTGGATTTGGTTACTTCTGTTTTTTAGGACCAATTTATGAGTAGACTTTATGTCTATAGTTGTTTTAATTTATGTTATTGTGAGATTTTAATTATACTTATAAAATTATTATTCAAAAATGTTAATTTGATTAGAATAATTGATTTATTAGAGTTGAATAATTTATTTTGTGAAGCTCATACTTCAAAAATTTTAGATGAGATTATATATATTTTTGATGAAGTTTTGTATTATTTTAAAATATTTGATTTTACTTGAATATTTTTTGAAACATTGAAGTATATATACTAACTTATGTATTCTGAAATTGTAAAATATGTTTGAAATTTTTTATGATCGAGAGAGTATGGTTGAAATGAATTTTTGATGAGAAAATATTATTTGATTTGATTTGATACTTTATATATTTAAAAGACTAAAGAATTTAATTTTGGTTTCACAAAATTAGAAAATTAGTAAATGAAAAAAAAGTTTTGATTGAGTATTGTCCTACTGAAGACTAAGTTGCAGATATTTTTACAAATTCGTTGAAGACCCAATTAATTATTTCACAAGTTGAAGAAGATGCTTGAAATGATTAATTTTACAAGTTTGATTTAAGGGAGTAGACAATATTAATAAAAATAAATCTACTTACACCATACTAAAACCATCACGAAATTAGAAGTTACAAAAATCAGGAGTAATGAAACTGGAAACTATAATAATCACAAATCAAATTTTATCTCTCCTAATCAAAATTGGAAGCTACAAGTCAAGTTGATTTTGATAAAAACAAATAAAGAAAGAACCATGAAACATTTATATGATAAGATGCATTCAGTCACTTCATACTCCATACTAGAAGAATTATGAATTAAAAGTTTTAAGTTGATGACTAAACTTAAAAAATTTGAAGTAAATTTGAATAAGAAATTTGACTAGTCAAGTTTCTACTAGTTTTACGAAATATTACAACTAGTTAGTTGTTATAAAAATTATTATTTTATTATAAAATGTTGTTTATATAAAAATTTAAACTCTACTTA
>NC_029786.2:11226785-11242254 GCF_000816755.2 Arachis ipaensis
TCATCTTGCCATATGAATAAAAATGTATTGAATTATTAAAAAAAAAATTATTTTGTGAGTATATTGTTAATAAGTTTGAAAATTAAACATATGATAATGTCATTTATATGATAATGTCATTTATGTGAGTGAGTGATTTTAAAACTAATAAATTATGAGTATTAAACTTTCAACTTGCAAGGGTCAATACTCACAATATAGTGCAATGATGCAAAAACTACGGAAATAACTAGCCATTAGCTAAACCAAGTTGGGTTGGTCTAGTGGTTAGTTCACTAGTCCGCTTAAGCAAGCGTCGGGGGTTTGAATTTTGTCTTGTGCATGCAGCAACTCATTGGCCAACGACAAATTCTTAAATAGAGCTCAGTATCGCGATGGATTAATCCTTAGCCTGCCGGGTTGGAAGATACCGTAATAAAAAAAAAAAAAACTAGCCATTAGCTACTACCACAAGAGTCTTTCTGAGTGAGCATAAAAACAATAAATTAAGGGCCGTCCAACATGTCGCATGGAATTCATAAAGGACCACATTTTAAGGGTGTAACATTGACCTAATCTAATGCAAGGGTTAGAGGCTAATTGTGACTTAATTCCGTGATTTTGAAGTCATAGGAATAACTAAACTGTTCCTCTAGGTTCCTCTTTGCATCAAAACACTAAAGAAAAAAATAAGTAAAAAATGACGTAGCAACCTGGATGAGTCAAACAAAAACAAAAATTTCTTAACATATAGACATTACTTACTTATCCGTGCACTTTGGAGGCCTTAATATCACTTGAATACAAGAGTATTATCACAGTTAACCATATCATTTTGAATGTTAATCCTAACAAGGTCATATCATTAAGAAGTGAAACTTCTTTCCTCTGTCATGTGAAACCAATCCAAATTTAACAGAGAGTAAACAATACAGTAGTCAAAATTAAAAATAATGAAAAAAAATATTTTCTTCAAATACTAATTTTTTTAATTAAAAGATCACTAGTGATGCAGCCTTTTTTATAACTTGTATAGCTTCATTCAACACCAATTTCTCTATTTCTATTAATTGTTTTTCCTTATCCTCCAATTTAATGAACCCAACCACAATCCCCACTTCACTCTAAAAATCAGTATCCACATTCAATAGGGTTGTGATAGTGTATGTGAGTCCACAGTAAACCAGGATGGGAAGGTGCCTTTCTTTCTGTAAATACAAGCCATGATGCAAGGTGTCACTCAGGTATCGAAGAATACGCTTTACCACGCCTTCCAGTGATCCTCAAATGGAAACTACATAAATTGGCAAACTCGATTGACAGAATAAGCAGTTTCAGACTTAGTCATTGTTAGATAGTGTAAGCTACCAACTATACTTCTATATAGGGAAGGATTATCAAATGGAACACCCCCGGTGGCAGTGAGTTTTAGTAGTGTAGAAGGCAGTGGTGTGGAGCAGGGTTTGCACCCTCTAGTCCTGCTTTCTTCAGGATGTCTTGAATGTATTTAGTTTGTAGAAGGGAGAGACCACCATCTGTTGTCTTGACAACCTGCACGCCAAGGAAGTAGTGCAAGTCCCCAAGATCTTTGAGAGCAAAGTTGAGATTTAGCTGCTGAATGACTTGACACCACCTCACTGGTAAGAACATTCCAATGATGTATCTTGCTGATTCTGAATCTATCAATCCTGAGTATACGCGGTGGAAAAGATAAGATGCACTATTGAAATCTTGATTGCTTGCATCCATGACCAAACTGTTCACAGCAAGAATGGTTGGGTGTGTGTTCACGCATCAAGTTTGGAAGTGATTAGAAGCTTATTTTTCTTCTCACATCAAGGCAAAAGTGATGCAGTTCAAGAACAGACTTAGCTCGATCTAGATCTCTGGTGCGGTGAGCGAGTATTTGTTGGATATAAAAAGCACAGTTGATGCACTAATGGCTATACATTTTTATAATTTCACTTATAATTTCACTTAGGAAGAGAAATAAAAATGGGGCACCGTCTAAACCGTTCAAGATGGAAAGGGTGTAACACCCTACCACACAGAGCTTTACGCTTAAGTCGTAAAACAGAGGTGGTGTGGTATTACGACCTCTAAAATAAAATGTATATATATAATAGCAGAAGAATTATAATATGCTAGGAGCCTTGAAGAATAGAGGGAATAAAAATCGCGAAACGAAAGCGCAACGCTCGAGAAATGAGTTAACTTGCGTGCTAAGAAAGCTACAACTGTCAAGTGTAAAGTAACCCAAAATAGGAACAGAGAGTCAAAGATACAAAATAACGAGCTCCTGACTCAGCCTGCGAAGTCAAGACTGGCCGGATAATATACACACATATATACATATCCAAAACCCAAATGTACATAAACAAAATCCTACCTCTCCATACACCTCTAGGAGGATCAAAAAGAATAAGTTATGTGGAGAGAAAGCTAAGTACATATACATACATCATAGCATAACAAAATAACCAAGTAACCACTTCGCTTCAAGTAATATGCAGATGATGCATGCCTGTCCTACGGCTGATGAGGCTCATCTGTCGGTTATCCAGCCAACCCGACAAGTCTGAATTGTACTTAGACTGTCCCCCGACGTGCATCCCCATGAGTCTATGCATAGCTTTATCTCAAATAATCAATATTGCTCAATGAGGGTAACATTCCCGGGAATTTATATAGTGCCCAGTCACACTTACGTTGTAGGGTCAACAGAGTATCGAGTTTTCTACCTGGTACACGTGGTGGCAAGCCACGACACTTTATCCAGGGAATCTTATATCTCAGATCATTCAAATTCATAAGCCATATAAATAATTCAATTATAATTCATCAACGTCCACATCATTCTCAATCACATCTCATTCATCATCATACATCAATCATATTCAGTCCTTATCCTTCATTATCACACCTCCCATTCCGTCCATCAATAGTTCCAATTCAAAACATAATTCATTATTTTCTAAGAATCAAACTTCAAACTTAAAACATACTCATTTTCTTAATAACTCAAAATCAAACCATATAACCTTTAAATCTAAATCTCTTTTAAATAATCATCTAAACAAAATCTCTAATTTTTATAAAATTTCGGCAGCATCTCCTCTAAAACTCAGACTTTGCCACCCTTTTTGGGTCCAAACCTGCATTCTTTTCAATTCAACATACCCTTCCTCATCATCATAACAATCACCACAATAAATCTACCTCAGATCAACAATTATACTTATACAGTATTCAAATCCAACAACCAAAATTTAACTAAGAATCATAGTTCACAAATCCTAGGCTCTTAACACAAAATACCTTATTATCACAACAACCTCCACAATAATTATACCTCAAATCAATAATTCACTAAATCACCAGTTAATCAACAAACACCAAACCAACCATGTTCATCAACAGGATACTAAGTATTAAATATACACATGCAATCAAACTTATCCTATGGTCATCTAGCCTAAGTTTTCACAGAACATTATATATTAAATGCAAGAAATCTAAACCATACCTTAGCTGATTCCCAAGTATTATTCCAAGACAATTTTCCTAAAAGAACACAGCCCTCAAAACCTCAACTAATTCGCTTCCTCCAAGTTCTAGTATTCACAATTTCAAGCTCCAATTATTTATTCACAACCTAATACACATTTATAACACATATATACTCGATTTAATACTCAAAGCTCAAATTTAATGAAATTAAAATAAAATTATCGTATCCTCACCTTACCCAAGCTTCACATAAGCAAGAGTAAACATTTTTCTCAAGCTAATTAAATCCTAAAACATCCGAAATCAAAGAAATTCAACCTTCCCATTAAAAATTCGAAAATTGGGAGAAAAGAGGGCTGGGAGTGATTAAACAAGTTACCAGTGAAATTGTTCTGGTAGAAACGTAGAGCTCGACATAGTGAACGCGTGGCCGTAAACGGTGCAGCGATTAGAGCTTGGACGGAGAAGTTACGGGAGTTGGAAATTTACGTGAGGGTTACGGGAATGTCTCGTTCTTCTTTTCCCTGGGAAGCTTTCAGCTTCGTTTACGTTGAAATGAGGGGGACGAAGGCTTGGGTTCACTTAAAAGGGCTGGTCCGGTTGGACCGATTGCCCGGTTCAACCAGTTGGTCCATTCGGTCCAATCTTGGACCTTTTTTTTGGAATTGGTGTCAAAATTCTCATTTCGATGAGCTCTATCCTAATTTGATATAATATTCACATTTCTAATCCTCCTTATTAAAAACTAATTTATTGACTAATTATTTACTAATTTAACCGGGGTTTACATCCTACCCACCTAATAAAGAATTTTGCCCTCAAAATTCAAATCTGGTTATCTGAAAAGAGATGTGGATAGTCCTTTCGCATATCTGATTCGAGCTCCCAGGTATATTCCTCGATACCAGCTCGACTCCAAGCTATTTTTACCAATGATACTTCCATTCCTCGTAATCGTTTAACACTGGTGTCATCAATTCTTACCGGGATTACTGGAAGTGTTAGATCTTCTCTTACTTAGATTGGTTCTGGTTCTAGAATATGACTTGCGTCAGGAGTGTACTTCCTAAGCTGTGACACATGAAACACGTCGTGCAAATTCAAAAGATATGGCGGTAAGGCAATTCTATAAGCCACTGGCCCAATCCTCTTCAGAATCTCAAAGGGTCCAATATAACGGGGATTCAGTTTCTTAGTCTTAATAGCTCTTCCTACCCCAGTGGTTGGTGTAACTTTCAGAATGACATGTTCTCCTTCTTCAAACTCCAAAGGTTTCCGCCTTTGATCTGCATAACTCTTCTGACGGCTTTGGGCTATAAGCATTCAACTACGAATCTTCTTTATCTACTCAGTCGTTTCAGCTATCATCTCAGGCCCTAACAAACTTCTTTCTCCAGTTTCATGCCAACATAGTAGAGATTGACATTTCCTGCCATACAAAGCCTCATATGGAGCCATTCCAATGCTCGCATGATAGCTATTGTTATAAGCAAACTCTACTAATGGCATATACCGATCCCAGCTTGCTGACTGGTCCAACACACAAGCCCTTAGCATATCCTCCAAGGTTTGAATAGTTCTCTCTGACTGACCATCTGTCTGAGGGTGATACGCAGTACTCAAACTTAACTGAGTCCCAAATGCACGCTGAAAAGCTCCCCAGAACCTTGATGTAAAACGAGGATCCCTATCTGATATAATGGTAGAAGGCACGCCATGCAACCTGACAATCTCTTTGATATACATTCAAGCTAGTTCTTCCATTGTGCAACTTATTCGGATAGGAAGAAAGTGAGCTGATTTTGTCAGTCGATCCACAACCACCCAAATAGCATCACAACCAGATCGGGTTCTAGGCAAACCTATCACAAAATCCATTGCGATACTCTCCTATTTCCATTGTAGAATTTCCAAAGGCTGAAGGGTTCCTGATGGTCTCTGATGCTCAATCTTAACTTTTTGATATGTTAAACATTTAGATACATGTAATGCTACATCATTCTTCAGACCTGGCCACCAGAACATCGCTTTCAGATCCTGATACATTTTGGTACTCCCTGGATGAATTGAAAACATGCTCTTATGAGCTTCCTTCAAGATACTCTGTCGCAGGTCCCCAATATCTGGCACAATAATCCGGTTCTTGAACCTCCACAAACCATTCTGACCTTCTGACACTCCACATTGTTTTTCCTGTTCAACTGCTGACAATACCTTACGTAATGCTTCATTATCTTGATGAGCCTTCATAAGTTCTGATTTAAAATCACTTGAGATCTGTAATTAACTCAAACACAGAATTTCAGATTCTTCTCTAACTCCCAAGTTCAAACCTTGAAATGGCTTTAGTAACTCTTCTTCTCGTAGCATCATCCAAGCTGCATATAAAGATTTCTGACTTAAGGCGTCCGCCACAACGTTTGCTTTTCCTGGATGATAATTCAATTCAAAATCATAATCTTTCAGAAGCTCCATCCACCTCCTCTGACGCATATTCAACTCTTTCTGCTCAAAAAGATACTTCAAACTCTTATGGTATGAGAAAACATAAAACTTAACGCCATAGAGATAGTGCCTCCAGATCTTTAAAGCAAACACAACAGCAGCAAGTTCCAAATCATGTGTCGAATAGTTCATTTCATGTGGCCTTAATTGCCGTGAGGCGTATGCTACAACATTCTGGTGCTGCATCAGAACGCACCCCAAGCCCTTCAGCGATGCATCACAGTACACTTCAAATGGCTCACTTGGTTCAGGCAATACCAACACGGTGTAGTAGTCAATCTGTGCTTCAATTCTTGAAAGCTCTCCTCAAACTCTAAAGTCCAAATAAAAAGTGTATCCTTCCTAGTCAACTTAGTTAAAGGTAAGGCGAGTTGTGAAAATCCTTTAATAAATCTCCAATAATACCCTGCCAAACCTAGGAAACTCCTGATCTCTGTCACTGAAGTTGGTCGCTCCCAATTTATTACTGCTTCCACCTTAGCAGGATCCACAACTATTCCCTGCTTACTCACCACGTGACCAAGAAACTTTACTTCACTCTTCCAAAACTCACATTTAGATAACTTAGCATATAACTTCCTGTCTCTCAGAATTTGCAGCACAGTTCGCAAGTGATCAACATGCTCCTCTTCAGTCTTAGAATAAACAAGAATGTCATCAATGAAGACAATAACAAACTTGTCCAGATACGATCAGAAAATCCTGTTCATATATACATCACTGTATACTCATAATGACCATAACGGGTTCTGAAAGCAGTTTTCGGAATATCCTCGTCTCTAACCCTTATCTGATGATAACCGGATCGCAGATCAATCTTAGAAAACACACCGGCTCCCTGTAACTGATCCATTATATCGTCGATTCTAGACAACGGATATTTGTTCTTCACAGTGATCTTATTCAATTGCCGATAATCGACACACAATTGCATACTCCTATCCTTCTTCTTTACCAGTAACACTGGCGCTCCCCACGGAGAAACACTTGGTAGGATAAAATGCTTACCCAACAGATCTTCCAGCTGAGCTTTCAGTTCAGCCATTTCTAAAGGTGACATCCTGTAAGGAGTAATCGAAATCGGACCGGTTCCAAGTACCAACTCAATTGCAAATTCGACCTCCCGGCTAGGTGAAAATTCATTAATATCATCCGGAAACACATCTGAAAATTCACATACAACCAAAATCTGCTCTAAACTCTGATCATCACCTGATACTCCCGCAGTTAATAACATAATACCCTGACATTCAGTTCTAGAACAGTTTACTATCATAGAATTCAAATAGTAACTATTCACCACAACCGGTGCTTCTGACCCTTCCGGCATAAACTGTACTGATTTCTTAGAACAATCAAACAAAACATGATTCTTAGATAACCATTCCAATCCCAAAATGAGATCAAGACCAGTCATAGGCAAAGAAATTAAATCATACACAAATTCACGCTGTTGCACTCGAAAGGAAACTTGTGGACATCCTATCCTAGTCACCATAGCTTCATGAGTAGCATTATATACTTTCAAATCATAACCTAAAACCACCATTCTCAATCCTAATTCATGGGCCTTTTTATATGCAGATGATGCATGCCTGCCCTATGACTGATGAGGCTCATCTGTCGATTATCCAGCCAACCCGACAAGTATGAAGTGTACTTAGACTGTCCCCTGACATGCATCCCCATGAGTCTTTGCATAGCTTTATCTCAAATAATCAATATTGCTCAATGGGGGTAACATTCTCGGGAATTTATATAGTTCCCGGTCACACTTACGTCGTAGGGTCAACAGAGTATCGAGTTTTCTACCTGGTACACGTGGTGGCAAGCCACGGCATTTTATTCAGGGAATCTCGTATCTCAGATCATTCAAATTCATAAGCCATATAAATAATTCAATTATAATTCATCAACATCCACATCATTCTCAATCACATCTCATTCATCATCATACATCAATCATATTCAGTCCTTATCCTTCATTATCACACCTCCCATTCCGTCCATCAATAGTTCCCATTCAAAACATAATTCATTATTTTCTAAGAATAAAACTTCAAACTTAAAACATACTCATTCTCTTAATAACTCAAAATCAAACCATATAAACTTTAAATCTAAATCTCTTTTAAATAATCATCTAAACAAAATTTCGGCAGCATCTCCTCTAAAACTCGGACTTTGCCACCCTTTTCGGGTCCAAACCTGCATTATTTTCAATTCAATATACCCTTCCTCATCATCATAACAATCACCACAATAAATCTACCTCAGATCAACAATTATACTTATACAGTATTTAAACCCAACAACCAAAATTTAACTAAGAATCATAGTTCACAAATCCTAGGCTCTTAACACAAAATACCTCATTATCACAATAACCTCCACAATAATTATACCTCAAATCAATAATTCACTAAATCACCAGTTAATCAACAAACACCAAACCAACCATGTTCATCAATAGGATACTAAGTATTAAATATACACATGCAATCCAACTTATTCTATGGTCATCTAGCCTAAGTTTTCACAGAACATTATATATTAAATGCAAGAAATCTAAACCATACCTTAGCCGATTCCCAAGTATTATTCCAAGACAATTTTCTTAAAAGAACACAGCCCTCAAAACCTCAACTAATCTGCTTCCTCCAAGTTCCAGTATTCACAATTTCAAGCTCCAATTATTTATTCACAACTTAATACACATTTATAACACATATATATCCAATTTAATACTCAAAGCTCAAATTTAATGAAATTAAAATAAAATTATCGTATCCTCACCTTACCCAAGCTTCACATAAGCAAGAGTGAACGTTTTTCTCAAGCTAATTAAATCCTAAAACATCCGAAATCAAAGAAATTCAACCTTCCCATTAAAAATTCGAAAATTGGGGGAAAAGAGGGCTGGGAGTGATTAAACAAGTTACCAGTGAAATTGTTCCGGTAGAAACGTAGAGCTCGACGCAGTGAACGTGTGGCCGCAAACGGTGCAGCGATTAGAGCTTGGACGGAGAAGTTACGGGAGTTGGAAATTTACGTGAGGGTTACGGGAATGTCTCGTTCTTCTTTTCCCTGGGAAGCTTTCAGCTTTGTTTACGTTGAAATGAGGGGGACGAAGGCTTGGGTTCACTTAAAAGGGCTGGTCCGGTTGGACCGACAGCCCAGTTCGAGTCTGGTTCAACTGGTTCAGTCCGTTCGGTTCAATTTTGGACCGTTTTCTTCGAAATTGGTGTCAAAATTCTCGTTTCGATGAGCTCTATCCTAATTTGATATAATATTCACATTTCTAATCCTCCTTATTAAAAACTAATTTATTGATTAATTATTTACTAATTTAACCGGGGTTTATAAAGAGGGCTTCGGCAAAGCGATCCATTATCACCGTATCTTTTCGTTCTAGTTGTAGATGTGCTGAACAGAATGATCGGGGAGGCGGTAAGAAATAGGATAATATTACCGCTCTTAGTTGGTAGGGATAATATAGAGTTATCACATATATTGTTCGCTGATGACACTATATTGTTCTGCCCACCGGAGGAGGAGACAGTGAGAAATTATAAGAGACTCTTGAGGTGTTTTGAAGTCATGTCTGGGCTGAGCATTAACTTCAACAAGTCTAGTTTGATACCGGTAAATTGCAGTCAGGAGTGGGTTGATCAGATGCGCCAGTTACTAGGGTGCCAAGCGGCGAGTCTATGATGAGCGGATAAATTATACCCTTTTTGGCATTGTTTTTACATGGTTTTTAGTATGTTTTAATTACTTTTTACTATATTTTTATTAGTTTTTATGCAAAATTTATATTTCTAGATTTTACTATGAGTTTGTGTATTTTTCTGTAATTTCATGTATTTTCTGGCTGAAATTGAGGGACCTGAGCAAAAATCTGACTCAGAGGCTGAGAAAGGACTGCAGATGCTGTTGGATTCTGACCTCCCTGCACTCGAAGTAGATTTTATGGAGCTACAGAAGCCCAATTGGTGTGCTCTTAATTGCATTGGAAAGTAGACATCCTGGGCTTTCCAGCAATGTATAATAGTCCATACTTTGCTCGAGATTTGATGGCCCAAACTAGCATCAAAACGCCCACCAGAGACCCTTTTCTGGCGTAAAATGCCAGAACTGGCACCAAAGCTGGAGTTAAACGCCCAAACTGGCACCCAAGCTGGCGTTTAACTCCAAGAAAGGCCTATGTACGTGTAAAGCTCAATGCTCAGCCCAAGAACACACCAAGTGGGCCCCGGAAGTGGATTTTTGCACTATCTGCACTTAGTTACTTATTTTCTGTAAACCTAGTTTACTAGTTTAGTATAAATAGCACTTTTTACTATTGTATTTTATCTTTGGATCAATTTTAGATCTTTTGATCAAGTCTTTGAACCCTTTTTTGAATCTTATGCCATTTTTCATATTCTGGAGGCTGGCCATTCGGCCATGCCTGGACCTCTTTCTTATGTATTTTCCAACGGTGGAGTTTCTACACCTCACAGATTAAGGTGAGGAGCTCTGCTGTTCCTCATGAATTAATGCAAGTACTATTGTTTCTCTTTCAATTCAAGCCTATTTCTTCTCCAAGATATACTCTTGTACTTAATTCAGTTAAGTCAGAATGAAGGGGGTGACCCGGGACAAGCACCCATTATCTTCGTTACTCGCTTAGCCAAGATCTAGGTGCCTGACAACCACAAAGCGGTCTACATGATGTTCAACGTAGTCATTGGATGACAGCCAGAGTATATTCTCTTGGGTCTCTGATCCACGGATTCACATCGCCTCTCCTGACAACAGAGCATCCGAATCCGTGATTAGGATCTTCGTGGTATAGGCTAGAATCAATAGACAGCATCTGAGATCCGGAAAGTCTAAACCTTGTCTGTGGTATTCCGAGTAGGATCTGGGAAGGGATGACTGTGGAGAGCTTCAAACTCACGAATGTTGGGCGCAGTGACAGTGTGCAAAAGGATCAAGGGATCCTATTCCGACACAAGTGAGAACCGACAGATGATTAGCCATGCGATAGCTGTACCCGGTATTTTTCATCCGAGACGAGAAATCCGACAGTTGATTAGCCGTACAGAAACCGTAGAGGACCATTTTCACTGAGAGGATCATACAGCTTGCCATGGAAGGGAGCACGCACGATTGGATGAAGGCAATAAGAAAGCAGAGGTTCAGAAGTAACAAAACATCTCCAAACGCTTATCTGAAATTCCCACCATTGAATTACATAAGTATCTCTATTTTATTTTATGTTTTATTTATCTTTTAATTATCAAAACTCATAACCAATTGAATCTGCCTGACTGAGATTTACAAGACGACCATAGCTTGCTTCAAGCCGACAATCTCCGTGGGATCGACCCTTACTCACGTAAGGTATTACTTGGACGACCCAGTGCACTTGCTGGTTAGTTGTATCGGGATTGTGAAGAGTGTGAATCACGATTTCGTGCACCAGTCTACCAGTGAAGTATCTGGGGATTAATCTAGGAGCAAACCCGAGGCTTGTAAAAACATGGAAACCAGTAATAGATAAGGTAGATGAGAAACTAAGTTTGTGAAAAGCAAAGGTTCTTAGTAAAGCAGGAAAGCTACTTCTCATCAAGTCCGTAATTAATAGTCTACCGACCTACTATTTGAGCTTATATAAAATATCAGTCATAGTGGCTAAAAAAATAATTTCTTTACAAAGGAGGTTCTTTTGGGGGAAGGACGATGGACGACCTGGGCTGCCTCTTGTAAAATGGGAAATGATACAAGCGCCGAAGAAACTAGGAGGACTCAGTGTGGGGGATGCGATGATTTGGAATACTGCACTATTGTTTAAGTGGTGGTGGAGATTCTCGAAGGAAGAGTGTCTTTTATGGAAGAAGGTAGTGTGCTCCTACAATAATCTGAACCCAGGACAGTTATTGTCTACTCAAGAGATACCAGCAAAAGGGGCCCGTGGAGAGATATATGTCACTTGCAAATAAAAGAGCAACAGGTCAGACAAAAGATGATCGACGGTATGGCTATGGAAGTAGGAGATGGTAGATTAAAAAGATTAGATGCTTGGTTACAGTCGGGGAAACTGCAAGACTCCTTTCCGAGACTCTACTTGATTTCAGATAACAAAGGATCCATGATTGCGGAATGTGGGTTTTGGGATGGGATTGAGTGGGTATAGAATCTCCTATGGAGGAGGGAACTCCACCAATGAGAGATTGACAGTTTGAACCAAATGCTTGATATCTTGCAAGCTGTGAGACTGATAGGTGACACACAAGATAGAGTGGTGTGGAAATTTGATAAGGGAGATGTTTATAGTACTAACTCATTTGTGCAGGTTTTGCAGGAACCGACTCTGACGGACGATATCCTTATCTATAAGTTCACAAATGAAATCTGGAAAGGACTGGTTCCCCTTCGGATAGAGTTGTTTACTTTGTTTGTGCTTGTAGGTCGAGTCAATACAAAGGATCGACTAAGCAGATTGGGCATCATTGAACGAAGTGATAATAATGTCTGCGTTATGTGTAGCAAGGAAATTGAACTGTACAACATCTGTTTGTTACGTGTGAGTTTGCTTGGCAGGTGTGGTGCGCATGGATTAGTCATGTGGGTAGTGTTTGGAGCATCCCAGGTTCCATAAAAGAACATTTCGAGAGTTGAAAGACTATGCCGTTGAGAAAAGACGTGCAAAAAACATGGTTAGTTAGATTCTTCTCAATTATATGGAATATATGGCTGTGTAGAAATGAACTTATTTTCCAGAATAAGACAACAAATGTGGTAAACTGTGTGACTAGATCGTTTTGTTGCTCTAGAGAGTGGTGCAAAAGTTAACTCGTGTTGTTGATAGCTATGTCAGAGATGACATAGGAGTTGCTAAAATTCATGTATTGTATCTTTGTATGCTCCACTACATGTGTTGAGCTTATTTTTATTTCAAAAAAAAAAAAGTAGATTTGACTATTTATTCTTACAATATATTTAAAATACTATAACACAATTAAATGTTATAATAATTTTAAAATTATTCGAAAATTTAAACATATTTTAACCTTAGAATAATATCAGGTATGTAAAAATATGCAAGTTTTCTATTAAGAAAATGTTGTTAGATTAATGCTTGAACAATTATGAAAACCTTATTTATGTTATTGGTTAGATGTAATGACCAAAAGAAGTTTAAATTTTAGACATCGTGCACCCTATTCAAATTAGTTATATTATTATTAAATTAAAAAGAATGTTAACGGTTAACAAATTTTATAATTTGTTACTATTAATTAATTATTATTAATATTTTTAATAATATAATATTATTCATTTTTTTTTACTAATTAAATGTTGACTAAATTTTAATAAAAATACCAACTTTCTAAATTTTCTTTTAAACTAATTCTAATGACTTGGAAAGAATAGAAGTTTAACTTTATCTAATCTCTCTGCTGTTGTCAATTTGTCTTAATTAAACCTAACGTGCTCTTTTCGTTTGCTTTTTCTTTTTCTTTTTATATTTTTGGCCTTCTAACGAACGTGTTTTAACTTTTAAGAAATCAAGAAAAACACGATTGGACCTTTTGGTTTTTGAGTGGATTGAGAAACACATTGCAGATGTGATGTTTTTTATAATTATCATAGGTTGTTGGTCCTTGACGATGCCGTCCTTAAGTCAGGTATATTTATATGAACGTTCAAATAATAGAAGTCTTATGAGCAAATATCTAATAATAAAAAATTTAGACGTTAATATTATTAATTTTTTGTTGATTTTATTTAAAAAAAGGTTAAATTTTAAAATTAATTCTACCACTAATTATTTTTAACTTTCTGCTTGGCGTAACGCACTTGCGATGTCACGTATTGATGCCCAAACATGCTTGGCGGTGTCACAGGTCGCAGATCGAAAAAACTGATGTTAGACAATAGACACACTAAAATCAATTCAAAGAAAAGCGTCGCAATCCCAATTCAATCCGTTTTTAGCAAAAGCAAAAACGAAAATAATCAACTCTTTCTATCCCACTTTCTCAACTTCATCTCCCTCGACTTCCATTCAAACCAAAAAAAGAAAGAAAAGAGCCTTCAATGTCAAGAAGAACAAATACCCCTGCTTCTATTCAAGATGCCAATGAAAAAGTCTGTTCAATTTTTTTTATTTTAATTTTTTAACTCCAGTGCATCTGATATATCAGATTCAAGCTTGTTTTTTGGATCTGTGACCTGCAACACCACAAGCGCGTTTGGACATCGATTTGTGATCTCAAAAGTGCGTTCTAGTTCAGAGTAAAAGTAGGAAGCGTTGAAGGTTGAAGATGATTAGTAGAAAGGTTAATTTTAAAATTTAATGTGTTCTTTAAACAAAATTAACAAAAATTCAATGAATAATTATTTTTATTGAATATAATTCATTTTTCATAAATATAAAATTTATTTAGTTTTTTTTAATCAATTTTGTCAGTGCTAAATTAAATCATCATGTGAACAAAATATAAAAAAATAAATAATGCTATATAATATTAATTAAGATCAAGACTCCTGTTCCTCGTCATTTATTTAATTTATTTGATGTTTGCATACAATCAGCAATTATGTAAGAGTTGTTGGGGAGATAAGCATACATTAAAAAAAGACCAAACAATTTTTTTAAGATGACTTTACAAGTCGTTTGAGCTAAATCATTGGGAGAAGAATTTAAATGACCTACGATACTTTCCATGACAACTAAGGCATATATATCTCCTGGTTTAGCAAACCAAATAAAAACGGAGCAGAAAAGAAAAGAAAAGAATACACAACCATATATCATAACTACTGCTTGTGTTTATTATGTAATAATCCTTAGTCCTTATTACCAGCTACTGCTTGTGTTTTTTCTTCCTCAACATATAGTCAAATAATACTCTTCTGATGTCTTTTCCCACAACACTTATAAATATAGTCGTTTTCTTTCTTATAGATTCCACCAATCTAGGCTATTTGATTCCCTCTTTTCCACAACTTCGTTTTCATATCGATCTTAATTTTTCAAGTGATTGAAAGAAGCCTCTGTTGCCTTTGTCTTTTCACTTCTCTTTCTTTCGTTTTCTTTTCTTTTCTTTTCCTGGTCTTGTATGCAACACATTACTATTTTTACGTCTTTTTTAAAAAATCAATTTGTCTTCGTTCTGGTTATGGACTAATCACAACATGATACATCCTGTATGTGTTGAAGTCGAGGTTTGTTTTTCATTTCATTATCTACTGTCTTCGTATTCTTGTATTCTTTCTTTGATTTATCTATTATCTTAGCACATATGTTAAGATTACAAAATAAAAATTTTAATTAAAAATATAAAAAATTAAATTTTTAATATATTTATTTTATATTTTTTAAATAAAAATATTTAAAAATTTTATTAATAATAAATTTAAATTTATTATATACTCTTAAAACACAAATTAACTAAACTTTTCTTTCTTTCTTTACATG
>NC_029786.2:11242294-11258412 GCF_000816755.2 Arachis ipaensis
TTTTTTAATAAATTTATTTAAATTATACCACAAAAAAATATTTTATTCTATGCAAAATAATTTAAAAAATGGCTTAAAAAATTTTAGAAGTACTATAAAAATATGTAATGTTCTAATGACTTAGGACACTAAAGAAATATTCTACATAGTCACTAATAATTTAGAAATTAAAGAAAAAATATTTTTATCATGTATTTACCTAAATTACTAGAATATTACAAACTTTTATAGTACTTATAATATCTTTTAAACTATTTTTATTTTAAATTATTTTACATAAAAAAATAATTTAAAATAACTTAAAATAACTTAAAATACCCTTTATTCTAGTTTATGAATTAAGCTAATAGATCTTTTATTCAGATCTAGAAAACAGATGAATGATATTCATATAGTCAAACCCCACATAAGATATATAACATCCTAAAAATTAAGATACAATTCTTAAGTAGTAATATTTTAATTACAATTATTTATTTGGCCTCATTCATTTTTAATGTAATATTTATATATATCTTGTTAATTTGTAATAATAATAATAATAATAATTTGTATGAAAAATTATGATCAATTTATTCTTCTTGCAAGACAAAGAAATAATTAATCATGAAAAAAAAATGAAAAATTATATCATCCACACATAAAAAAAAATATAAAATACAACAGATTCATAAAGTCATCATAAACATCTATAATTTACTAATAGATTATTATCACAAGTATGAGTCATGACACTAAAATACAAGAAAGAAAAACACGAAAATAAATAGATATATATAGTTAAATAAAAAAATAATGTTATATATTTAAATATTTTTGTTAATTAAATTTAATTAAATTGATCTAATATCAATAAAAATTAATTATAAATAGTACTATTCTAAGCTTTTTTTTATTTGGTTGGACTTAATTCATAAAAAAATTTAAATGTATAACATTATTTATAACAAAAATATGAGAGAAAAAAAAGAGTGAAAAAAAAAATAAAATTGTCATTCTCACATAAGCAATTTTTTATAAGTGGAAAAAACCTACATTCTTACTACTCATAAGTGAGCGTAATCATCCTCGCTATCATTCACACCATTCATTAAACACACAAGATAATAAATCACAATCTATTGTGCAATAATCTTTGAATCTTGTGAAAGATCATATTATCATGCTTGATGTGATAACTTCAAGCTTTTCTTTTATAATGTTCAAAGACAATTTGATGCAGAGCAACTATTAGGTTATTAGAAATATTAATTAAAATAATCTAGTTTAGCATATATTATTATATTGTGTTATGAGTTAGTCCCATATCGTCTGAGTCATGAAAGCTTTCTCTTCCCTACTAGTATAAATATGCATATGTACCCTTTTTATTCGTCAGAGTTGAATTGATTCAGTAAATATTTAAATAAGCTGTGTGCTTATTTTCCTCTAAACTCTTTGAGAGTAAGAGGTGCATCCTTGGCTTAGCCAATCAAGGTGGGTTCTTGACTATTTTCACCATAGTGGGGTTGTTAACCTCGCCAAGATTGGTGACCCAAGCGGATGTTCCGGCGTCAGTTTGGTATCAGAGCAAGGTCGATCTTCGTGGCCTTCACCTTGCTTTAGTAAAATTTTATTTGGTTCGTGGGTACGGTCTATAGTGCGGTTCTCTCGCTGTTGGTACAAGTCATCATTAGTACGGAAGTTCCGGGTAATATCGTTCTTTTTTCTTCTTTCCATTTCTATTGGTGATTATCTTCGTTCATCCCCATCATTATCATCATTGTGCATCCTCATCATCATCACAACATCAACATCCAAGCATATTGCATGGTAGTAAAAGATGGCTCCAAAGCGTAGAACTATTCAAGAAATTGAAGTGGGGGGATTACGCCGTCAAGTTAAGGAGTTGCAAGAGCAACTTGCAAAATATGATGCTACTCAACATAATCATGGAAACCAGACTGAAGACAGTCCTTCTAGCGAAGAGGATAATGGAAATCCATTTCATTATTCTTCTTCGTCTGAAGATTTGTCCACACGAAGAGCACGACATAACAACATGAAAACTAAAGACTTAGGAATCAAAATTGATATTCCTGAGTTTGAAGGGAGACTCCAACCTGATGATTTCATTGACTAGCTTTGCACAGTGGAAAGAGTAAAACAAAAATTGGAGGAGTACACTATGGAGTTTGAAGAGCTTCTTATGAAGTGTGACATTCAAGAGCTTGAAGAACAAACTGTTGCTCGCGTTGCTCGCTAACTAAATGCAGAAATTTCTGATGTTGCTCAGCTGCAACCATATTGGACCTTAAATGATGTCACATTAGGTTGCCATTAAAGATTGAAAAACAAAGAACATAAAGGAATAATACTCAGTCGCCGAAGGACAGAAAAGTCATCCTTGATGTTCAATAAAAAATGAAGACAGGATCTTTTAAAAGCAACAAAGAGCGCTAAGAAATGGTTCAAATGTCAAGGTTTTAGGCATATTGCTACTAATTGTCCAAATAAAAGGGTTATTACTCTTGTTGAGAAAAAAGTTAACGAAGACGTAATCAAGGAGCAAGAGGACGAATGTGAGGTTGACTATGCTATTGAAGAAATTCCAGCCGATTGTGGAGAAACTTTAGTAGTTCGTCGAAACTTGAATACTGCAAGGATAACAGAAGATGAGAGTTGGCAACGCCACAACATATTTCACACAAGATGCACTGTTGAAGAGAAGGTTTGCAAGGTTATCATAGATAGTGAAAGTTGTGAAAATATTGTCCGCTTAAGCAAGTGCCAGGGGGTTCGAATCTCGCCTTGTGCATGCAGCAACCCATTGGCCAACAGCAGACTTTAAATGGAGCTCCGATCTGCAACAGATTAGTCCTTGAGCTGTTGGGCTGTGGGATACCATGGACAACCAAAAATTATATGATAGACAAACTGAAGCTTCCAACCGAGTTACATCCTCATCCTTACAAGTTACGTTGGTTAAAAAAGGAGAATGAAGTTAAAGTAATAAAGCGATGTTGTGTCCAATTTTCTATGGGACGCAAGTACAAGGATAAAGTGTGGTGTAATGTCATCCTGATGGATGCGTGTCACTTACTGTTAGAACGTCCTTGGCAATATGATCGTCGAGCTATTTATGATGGTTTCAAAAATACATACTCATTTATCAAAGATGGTAAGAATATCGTATTAACTCTGTTATAACATGTAAATGGTCAAAAGAATCAAGAAGAACTATGCATTTTCACATTTTTCAAGACCAATTACACTCACCAATGAAATCTTTTGCCAATACAATATGAGCCTTTTTCAACCCAGAGAAGATAATGCAGGAGTTCTTTCCAACCCAGGAAAAATGATGCAGGAGCATATATCTTTACGTTTGTGTCGTTAATTAAAGTAGTTTAGTTTAGCATATATTATTATTGTGTTATGAGTTAGTCCCACATTACCTGAGTAGTTCTCCCTCCCCTATTAGTATAAATATGCATATGTATCCTTTTTACGTGCAAAGTTGAGTTGATTGAGTTATATGTTAAATAAGATGTGTGTTTATTTTTTTCTAAGCTCTTTGAGAATAAGAGGTGCATTTTTGACTTAACCAAATAAAATAAGTTCTTGACTATTTTTATTAAAGGAGAATTTTTAATCTCACCGAGATTGGTGACCCAAACGACGTCTCGGCGTCATATTTTATTTTAAAAAAAAATTGATAGAACACACATTTGAATTCATTCTTACTTTCATTCTGTATTTTTTATACAATTATAATCTATATATATGAGAGTAGGTACCTTTTGTATAGCAATTCCAGATAATAAGCGTGTAAAGCTTGTAGCAATCAAGTTGAAGAAGCATGCGTCAGTATGGTGGGAGAATCTTAAGCGTTAGCGAGAAAGAGAAGGGCGGAGCAAGATCAAGACATGGGATAAAATGCGTCGCGAACTAAGGAAAAAGTTCCTTCCAGAGCATTACAGGCAAGAAGTTTTCATCAAACTTCACAATTTGAAACAAAAATCATTGACTGTGGAGGAGTACACTATGGAGTTTGAAGAGCTTCTTATGAAGTGTGACATTCAAGAGCTTGAAGAACAAACTGTTGCTCGCTACCTCGGAGGGATTAATGAGGAAATTTCAAACATTGTCCAACTACAACCATTATGGACATTGGATGATGTTACAAGACTAACGTTGAAGGTTGAAAGGCAAATAACATAGAAGAAGAACAATCGCTTCTCAAAAGAGAGGGGTGGTTAATCTTCCAAAGCAGAAATGGACTCCTCAACAATCCTCTAAGGTGAGTCCTTTAAAATGTTCACAAGCCAATAAGGAGCACAACTCTTCTCGCTCTATTGAATCTAATAGAAGGTGTTTCAAGTGCCAAGGGTTTGGGCATATTGCTGCTGATTGCCCAAATCGAAGAGTTATCACTCTAATTGAAGAAGAAGACCATGAAGAGCCAAGTGAAGAGTTCGAGAAGGAGGTTGATATTGACTATGATGCTGAAGAGGAGGTTCCAGCGGATTGTGGTGAAGCTTTGGTGATTCGTCGCATTTTGAACACTGTCATGCTAACCAAAGATGAAGGATGGCTCTGCCATAACATTTTCCACACAAGGTGCACTGCCCAAGGAAAAGTATGCAAGGTCATCATTGACTCCGGAAGTTGTGAGAATGTTGTTGCGACTTATATGGTGGAGAAGCTGAAGATTCCAACTGAGGAACATCCTCGCCCTTATAAGTTGCAGTGGCTGAGAAAAGGGAATGAGGTCAAAGTGACAAGGCGATGTTGCATTCAATTCTCAATTGGAAGTAAATATACAGACAAGGTATGGTGTGATGTCATCCCAATGGACGCATGTCACTTGTTGCTAGGACGTCCGTGGCAATATGATTGTCGTGCTCTCCATGACGGATTCAAGAATACGTATTTCTTCTTCAAGGATGGAGTGAAGATTGTGTTGACTCCATTAAGACCTGATGAGTACGAGAAGCAAGTTGAGCCGTCCTTAATCACAAGGTCGGACCTTAACAAAACTCATCGAAAGTTCAACTTCATGTGTTTTTTACTGATTTGTGAGGAGAACAAAGAGACCTTGTCCGTGCATGAGGATGTCAAGCCTTTAAATGAAGAATTTTTTGATGTGGTCCCTGAGGAGATCCCTAACGGGTTACCACTAATGCGAGATATACAACATGCCATTAATTTTGTCCCTGGCTCGGTCATTCCAAACAAGCCAGTATACCGTATGAGTCCTAAGGAGCATGACGAGTTGCAACGCCAAGTAAAACATCTCCTAGACAAAGGCCTAGTCAGAGAAAGTGTAGTCCTTGTGCTGTTCCTGCTCTGCTAGTTCCAAAGAAAGATGGTTCGTGGCGTATGTGCATTGACAGTCGTGCTGTGAATAAGATCACCATCAAGTACAGGTTCCCTATTCCCCGACTTGATGATCTGCTGGACAATTACATGGTGCTGTTATCTTCTCTAAGATCGACTTAAGGAGTCGCTATCATCAAATCCGTATGAGGCCTGGTGATGAATGGAAGACAGCTTTCAAGACACAAGATGGATTGTACGAATGGACTGTTATGCCATTTGGTCTCTCTAATGCACCAAGCACCTTTATGCGCTTGATGAACCAGGTATTCCGATCCTTTATTGGGAAGTTTGTTGTTGTTTACTTTGATGACATCTTAATATATAGTAAGGATCATGATGAACACCTAGTCCACCTATGTCAAGTATTTGCGGTACTTCGAGAGCAAAAAACTATATGCTAATCTCAAGAAGTGTGACTTCTTGACGAATAGAGTCATATTTCTGGGATATGTCGTGACAAGTCAAGGCATTGAGGTAGATCATAGCAAAATTGATGCTATTGTTAATTGGCCTACTCCAAAGACGTTGCATGATATAAGGAGCTTCCATGGATTAGTCTCGTTCTATCGGTGATTCATCAAGAATTTTAGCTCCATTGCTGCTCCACTTACTGAATGTCTTAAGCATGATACCTTTACATGGAGTATTAAGGCGCAACATAGTTTTGAGGCATTGAACGAAAGGATTTCTACTGCTCCTGTACTTGCACTTCCAAACTTTGATTCCATGTTTTAGGTCGATTGTGATGCTTCAAATATTGGTATCGGTGCTGTACTTTCTCAAGAAGGCCGACCAATTGCTTTCTTCAGTGAAAAGCTTAATGACGCTAAAATGAAGTATTCCACCAATTATGACAAGGAGTTTTATGCGATCGTACAAGCATTAAGCCACTGGAGCCATTATCTATTGTCTAAGGAGTTCATCTTGTATACTGATCACGAGGCTCTTAAACATATTAACTCCCAACAAAAGTTGAATCGACGCCATGCAACTTGGAGTGAGTTTCTACAATCTTTTTCATTTCTCCTTAAGCACAAATCTGGGATGCAAAATAAGGTTGTCGATGCCTTAAGCCGACGACACACTCTCCTTTTCACTCTACAAATTAATGTTGTTGGCTTTGAGGTTGTAAGGGAGTTATATGAGGGAGATAAAGATTTTGGAGAAATCTAGACGTGCTGCTTGCAACAACCCTTTCAATAATTCTTCATTCAAGAAGGTTATCTTTTCAAGGGCAATCAGTTGTGCATTTCCCGTTGTTCACTATGCCAATCAATTATCTGGGAGACCCATAATGGAGGATTATCAGGACACTTTGAAAGGGACAAAACATTGGCTCTCATAAAAGAGAAATTTTATTAGCCAAAACTTGAGGGGGATGTCATTCGACACATTCAGAGATGCCACATTTGTCACATTGCTAAAGGTGGGAATAAAAACACTGGTTTGTACAAGCCGTTGCCTGTTCCGAAGGCCCCATGGGAATATGTTAGCATGGACTTCGTTGTGGGATTACCTAGGACACAGAGGCAAAAGGATTATGTTATGGTGGTTGTTGACCGATTCTCGAAGATGGCTCATTTTGTACCTTGTCATAAGATAGATGATGCCTCCCACGTATCAGATTTGTACTTTAAAGAGGTCGTGCGCTTGCATGGTATCCCTCAAACAATCACTTCAGATTGAGACGTGAAGTTCATGAGTCACTTCTGGAGGACTTTATGGAGAAAAATGGGGACTCACCTACAGTTTAGCTCGGCTAGTCATCCGCAAATGGATGGTCAAACAGAAGTAGTCAACAAAAGCCTGGGAAATTTGCTACGAAGTTTTGTGGGCAAACACCCTCGCCAGTGGGATCTTGTTTTGACACAAGACGAGTTCTCATACAACAATTCCATTAGTCAAACAACAGGGAGGTGTCCGTTCGAGGTGGTATATGGCAAGCGACTCCTGAGTCCTTTAGACCTTCCGCCGCTACCAACTCCTCGAGAGTATAGTGCAAATGCCGATGAACGTGCTGAACAAATCAAGAAGCTCCACGAGGAGGTACGACAGAAGATATTGCGTCATACTGCTCGGTATGAGGCCCAAGCCAACAAACATAAGAGACCAAATATTTTCAATGTCAGAGATTTGGTATAGATTCATTTGAGAAAGGAACGATTTCCTAAGTCTCGCGGAAAATTATCTCCTCGAGCAGATGGACCATTCAGATTCTTGGAGCGCATTAATGATAATGCTTACAAGATTGAGCTTCCAGGAAACTATGGAGTATCTGACACTTTTAACGTGGCTGATCTGTCACCTTACTATGACGAAGATGCAGAATCAATAGAAGATAAGATTGAGCCTCTTCCAACCCAGAGAGAATAATGCAGGAGCATCTATTAGGTTATTAGAAATATTAATTAAAATAGTCTAGTTTAGCATATATTATTATATTGTGTTATGAGTTAGTCCCACATCGCCCGAGTCATGAAGGCTCCCCCTCCCCTACTAGTATAAATATGCGTATGTACCCCTTTTATTCGTCAGAGTTGAATTGATTCAGTATATATTTAAATAAGTTGTGTGCTTATTTTCCTCTAAACTCTTTGAGAGTAAGAAGTGCATCCTTGGTTTAGCCAATTAAGGTGGGTTCTTGACTACTTTCACCACAGTGAGGTTGTTAACCTCGCTAACATTGGTGACCCAAGCGGACGTTCCGGCGTCACAATTTCATTTTTTTTCATTAATCATGCTTAAAATGCGCAATCACATACATTATATTGTTTAAATTGTCTATTATCGAATTTATCACTACAAGAAAAATACCCATTCAGGTACACTTGAAAAGTGTAGCCAAAAGTGAAAAAAAATGATGCCTTAGGCTACGGCTACGCTTTTTGGGGTGATTCCTATTCAGCCGTTGCCTATTCTCAAAGGCTACGCTTTTCTGCACCAAGGGCTACGCTTTTGGTGTTTGGGAATAGGCTACGCTTTTCAACTGATGCTGTCCAGGACCAAAGGCTACGCTTTTCAGCTTTCATTTTTCCAGAATAGGCTACGCTTTTCAACGCTACTACATCACTTGTAAAGCGTAGCCACATTGTATACCATAGCTACTTTTTATAAGCGTAGCCTTAGGTCCCTCTTTTTTTTTTTTGTATACTATAGCTACTATATATAAGTGTAGCCTTAGGTCCCTCATTGTTTTTTTTTATTTTCTATATATACTATATATATTATATTCTAATAATTTTTTTTGCAACAATATCAACTCAACCAGAGCATTCCAAATTTCAAATATTCACAAACAAACCAACAAATCATGAGACAGAAACTATAGATATTCAATTGGAGCACCTAAATCTTTTCAAATGCATGTAAGAAATAGAAAAGGAAAAATTAAGGGGGAAAAATTAAGCTTTGCCACCAACCTTAATCCTCTCTTGTTCTTCTCACGGGAGACAGTGACAGAATCACCAAGAGCACCAGCTTTGCCACCAACCTTAATCCTCTCTTGAAGGAACTTCTCCTGAACTTTTTTTGGATGCAACCTGATAAAACCAATTAATTAAGCTTAGGATAAAACCATAAAGAATAATTAGGCAAAAATATGATTTATAAATCAAATTAGACATAATAAATAAATCAAATTAGATATAATAAATAAATTATATGATGATTAAATGTATGCCAAAGACCAACTTTGAAGCATTTCAAAAATGGTAGAATAGAAAGAATCAATGTCAAAGAATCCTATACATATTCTGCCAACAAATAAATATTTATTCACCACTTTTTATTCTGCCAACAATAAATCCTATACATAAGCTTCTGGAAGTGATTCCAAACCAGCTAATATGCTCTTATCCATGATTCAATTCAATTCAACTCAACCTAGTGTTCTTCATTCACATTAATCATATATGATCTGTTAAACACGATTTTACAATGAAATAATATGTTGAACTGATTATGGCGAGATATATGATCTGGTATTAATCAACCCAATTAATTAGCAGATGGATCAAAATTGAATTGAGAAAACTAATCCAAATAGAAACCGGAACCTGAAGAAGAGGTCTGGGGAGATTTGCAGCAGAACTTTTCAAAGGAGAGAATTGCATCCGCACCCTGAAATTTTGTGGAGTTTGAAATTGTTGCATTGTTGTCCCCTGGAGTGCTTCCACAACAGGCAGACATAAGCTCTCTGTCAAATACTCTCTCAATGTGCAAAGCAAATTAGTTTCCTCAAGCAATTCTGCTTCAGGACAAGCTTCAGTCTTCTCTATGCTGCAAACTTCATCAACTGATTGCATGAAAGGTGGTAATAGTACTTGGTTTCGATGTTCAAATGGTTCATTATCACTATCAAATTTCACAGAAAAATGTGATGTTTCAGTTTCCATAGGGTCATTCTGAACTTCAAATGTTTCATCTTTAAAATGCTGATTTCTTTCTTCATTTTGTTCCACTAACGGAGAATTGTAGGAGTCTATAATCAAATCCACCGATTGAACTTCTTCTGTAGAAAAACTCACCTCCTGCAATCAAAGATTAACAGCAGAAATTCCGTAACAAACACCATGAACAAATTAAATGATGCTGAGAACTGAGAAGTAAGAAGCTCACTACTACTAAAACCTGCAGTATAGAGGACAATTATAAAACTTTTGTATCCTTTAACATCTATTCGAATTCTCAAAAAACCATCATCATACTTAATTCCAATAGCTCAATTTCTTTTTGTTCTTTTGGAGAAAAAAGAAAGGTACCTTAATCATCTCCAGTTGTTGTTGTTGATTGTGGGACAAATTTCCATTGAATTGGAAGACAAAGGGGATATGCGAATCAAAAGCGCGAGTAAAGGGAATCCAAGAGAGACGATAAACCCTAGCTGAAGCTGTTAAGTTGCTGAAGCTGTTTTCCAGCTGACAAAATAGCTTGAATAACGGCAACAAACTTTGGGAAGACAAAATGATTTAAGCAATCAATACCAACTATCTAGCAGATTAAGAAACCTTTTGGGGTCATTTATACCCATAAAATAGGATATACAGATAATCCAAATGCCTATAGCTTTTAGAGTGCTTATTGTTCTTAAATTGAACATGGACCAAATAATCAGATCAAAAGATAGGAGCCTAGTTGTGTGGCCAAGCAGATAACATTAAATTACACGATCTACAGAATATGCTCAGCTCTTTTTACATTTCCCTCTCTGTTGTAAACTGAGAATGTCAAAGAAATTATATAGGGGATATAGACAAATGATTAAATGATGAACATGATAAATAAATCAATGGTCCAACAAGAAGTCATTTATCACCTCAACTGGCTTAGCAGTGCAATGGAATATTCTTGTAACCCCGCGTTGTAAACCAGGTGCTCGGCTCAGATTTGTCAAAACCAAAGAAACTATGTCCTCTAACATATAATTTTCAGTACATGTCCTCTTGCACAGCAACAATTAAAAGTTACACAGCAACAACACCAACAATTAAATCACAATAACATAATAAAAACAAGAAAAAAACAATAACAGACGGAATTTGTACTCAGATGAAGGACAGAACTCAAACCAAGATGAGGGAGAGGGAGCAGTGGAGCACAGGCGACGGAACTGGAACAAACAACGGCAGTGGAACAGAGGCGACGCAACGCAATGATAAAGACAAGTTGCGATGGCGCTGGAGCAGTAGGAGCGGGGACGGCGGCTGGACCAGATTCAACGGCGGCGACACAGCTTGAAAAAGAGAACAGCGGCTAGGGTTTTTCTTTGAGAGAGAGAAGAACTTCAATGTCTCGGTGAGTGGTGAGCGACGAAGATGAGGAGCGGCGATGGTGAGTGGTGAGCGAAGGTGAAGATGAGGAGCGGCGCGGTGAGTGGTGAGCGATGGTGAGAAGACAAAGGAGAAGAGCGACGGTGAGTGGGGGTGAGCAAATGTGAAGACGAAGGAGAAGGGCGATGGCGAGTGGTGGTGGCGTGAAAACGGCGTGAAGCAGAGAAGGAGCTGAGCAAGGCGCGTGTTTTTGGAGGAGAAGAACGAGGGTTTCCAAAAAGAAAACAAAATTCATTTAAGTATTGGTGAATATCATAGGCATCACTTTTGAAGCGTACCCAAAACTTAGTAAATAGGCTACCCTCAAAAAACGTTCTCTTTGGTACAAAAAGTGTACCCATAAATATCAACATACGGCTACACTTTATAAGTGATTTCTATAATACCTAAGGCTACACTTTTTAACTGATACCAGAATTGTGTTTCCTTTTCTCTAAAAAAAGGCAACACTGAGAAAAGCGTAGCCTATTCATAGAATAGGCTACGCTTTTCAAATATAGCTTAAAAAAAGTGTGGCTGAATGGGTATTTTTCTTGTAGTGTATATAATTTAGTTTCAGTAAGTACATCGGTTCACAAGTAATAAGAAAATGAATAAAAAAGATTTTTTTTCTCGAAAATTAATTCAAATTAGCATACCCCACTTAATAGGACAAGGTTTTATTGTCGTTGAAAATTAATTCAAGTAACAGCTCAATTGAATCTATCACTATTTAGACTACTCAAAAGATGATTCACTAAAAAATGACAAATTAGTAAAAATGAAAAACGGTAAAAATAAGAAACAATGAATTCATACTTAGATGTTTAGATTCAACTTCACTTGATGTTTTAAACTCTCTAGTAATTGTTTATGGTATATGTTGGTATATGTAAGAGTCAAAGGATTGCAAAGATCCGAGGAGGAAGAAATCAGCAATAAAATAAAATAAAATAAATCTATGGTAGTATATTCGACACCCATTTTTTCCTTTGTCTATGGTAGTATATTCGACTTCATCTTGTTATATGTTAAATTAAACGTTTCCTCATATATGTATTTTCAATATCTCATTGAATCTTGCATCATATGTAGCATAAAGATGTAGCAAACCAAGATCATCAAGATAAAGGATGAAGTAAAAGCATGTCGATCAGCTTTATACCTGGCTTTTTGCAAGAACGTGCAATCGATGCAGCAACTGCTTACGTAACAACGCAACTAGGCTACGTGTGGGATTACGAGAAAAGATTCGTCGATGTAAGCAAAGCTGTCGAGGCTCTCAAGAATGATAGGGATGGAGTGCGTGATAAAGCCGAAGAAGATGAAGGACGGTATGGGAGAGCTATATATGATAATGTTGTAGAATGGTTGGCTCGTGTCGATGGAATTCTTGCTAAATATGAAAAATTCAAACAAGAACATGATAATAATGCAGGCTATGCACTTGCTTTTCCATTTCAAAATCTAGACATAAGATATCATCGCAGCAAAACAGCAGAAGATATCAAAGAAAGGGTTGAAGAATTGCAAAATGAGAAGCATGATAGTATATCTCGCTGGCAGGGCCCACCTTCTTCCATGGGTTATGCGCTTCCTTCTGTTGAATATGAAGAACTTGATTCAAGAAAACAAAATATGGAAGATGTTAAAAAAGCCTTGGAAGATTCGAGTGCTACAATGGTTGGTATTCACGGCCTAGCTGGTATGGGAAAGACTACTTTGGTCATAAAAGCTATTAACACACTTCAAAGTCGAGAACCTAAGTTATTTGATATGGTGATTATGGCAAATGTGGGCAAAAATCCAGACATCAGAAAAATTCAAGGCCAGATTGCTGACATGCTCGGAATAACATTGCAAGAGGAGAGTGAGTGTCTATCTATCTATATATATTCTATACCTATAATAAATGCAAACAACTATATTTTCAAATAAAAAATGAGTAATGGTAGGGGACCAGCAATTTTGGTGTTTTGTAACCATTAATTGGCCATCAATAGTATTTTTAATGGTATGAGATTATATCTAATGGTGGGAGATTACTCATTTTTGTTTTGATGGTTAAGTGCTGGCCAGAAAACACAAAAGTTGCTGGCCCTCTAGACTTTTCCATAAAGAATATTATTTATACATTAAAATTAACCACTAATTTATTTGTGTATAATATATGTGTGATTTAATTTATTTTTAATGTATATTTATATTTTAACATGTATTTAGTGTATACGTAATATAACCCTTTTAAATAAATGTTCAAAAAAAAAAAGAGACTGCTAATTTTAGGTGATTGTTTGAGTAACTTTTTTGAGAATAGTTGTTTAAATAACATTTTATTTGTAAAGTTCTTTGCTTTCATTGAGAACTCTGAGACCTATTATATTTTTCTCTTCCAATGGTCCTATCTTGTTTTTGGTTGCTTGAGGACAAGCAACAGTTTAAGTTTGGTGTTCTGATGACGGAGTACCTTATACCCCTTTTTCACAGTATTTTTAGTGTGTTTTTAGTTTTAGTTAGGTTAACCACCAAAAACACCCCCGAATTATTCAAACGCTGACAAAAATGCACCCGAATTTTACTATCGAGAAAAATGCTTTCAAATAATTTTAAAACACAACAAAAATACCCAACAGTAAATATATATTTTCAAAAAATGCCTTAGAGATTGAATTTTGATACAATTTTTTGCAAGCATGATTATAAAATTGAGATATTATTATCCTTAAAATTTGGTGATTTTTCGTTAAGTATATATTTTTCTTATAATTTTTTTGTTAACAACCAATAAAACTTTTAAAAAATTATAAAAAAATATATACTTAACAAAAAATCACCAAATTTTAAGCACAATAATATCTCATTTTTTTAATCATTTTTGAAAAAAATCGCATCAAAATTCAATCTCTAATGTATTTTTTGAGAAATACATATTTAATGTTAGTTTTTTTTGCAAGATTATCTAACATTAAATATGTATTTCTCAAAAAATAAATTAGAGATTGAATTTTGATGCGATTTTTAGTAAGCATGATTAAAAAAATGAGATATTATTATCCTTAAAATTTAGTGATTTTTTGTTAAATATATAATTTTTATATAATTTTTTTGTTAACAACCAATAATACTTTTAAAAAATCACAAAAAAAATACATACTCACCAAAAAATTACCAAATTTTAAGAATAATAATATCTCATTTTTCTAATCATGCTTACATGAAATTGCATCAAAATTTAATCTCTAAGATAATTTTTTAAAATACATACTTACTGTTGGGTATTATTGTTGTATTTTTAAATTATTTAAAGGTGTTTTTGTCGATAGTAAAATTCGGGTGCATTTTTGTCAGCGTTTGAATAATTCGGAGACGTTTTTGGTAGTTAACCCACTCCTAAATCTTTATCTTTGATGGCTATGCCTTAAGAGAAAAGTGGCCCTAAATAGGTCTGATGGTATTGTTGGGGTTGATTTTTCTTTTTTTTCTTTTTCAAAAAATAGTTTTTTGTTGTATTTATGTTATATATCTATGATACTTTAATAACATAGGTGAGTATGCGAGAGCTATTCGCATAAGAGAGAAATTGAAGAAAGAAAAAAACACTCTTATAATCCTTGATGATATGTATACAAAAGTGGACTTGGATATGTTGGGAATTCCATCACAGAATGAAGATGACAAAAAGAATCTCGTTCTCAAACAAAGAATAAGATCTTCTAATCCCTCTGGAGCAACTCTAACTAAGCCAGAGACAGAGAATTTTGTTGGTGGTAGACAAAATTTGACAAGATTAAAGTCAGGAATAGATGGTAACAAATTATAATGCACAAATATTTTATTTTTGATTTGCATACGCATATCATATATATATTTATATCAGATAATACCTTAAATTTCTTAAATTTGTAAGCAACTTTTTATTATCATATTTATATATTATACATACACTGGTTTGCATTGTATTCAACATTGATATCCATATTTTTGTATAGCTAACAGGACGAGAACAGAGAAAAAAATTGAAGACACCTCTAATGGTTCTAGTAAAGTAAGAAAAGCATCAGAAGAGAATAAAAAAGGATGCAAGGTTTTGTTAATTTCTGAGGCAAAACGAGTATTGAACCAGATGGATGTAAATGCAAATTCAATTATCTCTTTAGATATCATAAACCCTGACGATGCCAAAATATTGTTCAAAAAAAAGGTTAGAATCTATTATTTATAAATACATTATTTTTAGCCAACTATCCGTACTTCTATAAATCTACATTAAATATTGGGTTAAAAAATTTTAATGAGTTAAAATATATTTTCATGGATATTGGTATTTTTGTGTTTTTCTCAAGATATGGAGATCATTTAACAAAACAAAAAATTGCTGGGTATGATATTTATTTGAGATTTTTTTATTTTTAAAAAAAAAATATTAAATACAATTTTATGTTTTTAAAATTTTTACTCTTAAAAAAGAGAATTATTGGGTTCAATTTTAGTATTATAAACTTAAGATATCTTAATTTTTTGAAATAAAAATTGATGGGTCTGATTTGATCAATTCAAAAATTTTTAGATGCAATTTGAGTCGCACTGAAATTTCTGAGAGAGATTTGTTCTTTCTCCTCTCAGTATGTCAATACATGTGTATTACACTTTTGTCTCTCACACATGCGTATTTCGCCCAAATCTAAAGATTACTTTTGTGCAATATTGTGGCACAAATTTTACAATATGTTTAGCTACCTTTCTGTTACGATATTGTTTTATCTTGAGAATCAATTTTAATGGAACAAATTTAATGAAAATCTATCTATATATATATCACATACCATATATATTAACTAAAGTTTTGAAAATTGAACTGGTCATTGAATTGTTCTAAATACTAATTTATTAGTTTATTAATTTAACCGATTTAATTGTGATTTAACTAGAATAATTATTTTATAATAA
>NC_029786.2:11258459-11265026 GCF_000816755.2 Arachis ipaensis
TGTTATATTATAATTATAATTATTTGAATAAAATTTTTTGAATCTTAAATTACACACTCACACTTACACACAAAATATTTTTTTTTTTAGTCAAATTTGTATTAGATGAGACTCAAATATGAGACTTTTTAATAAAAAAGGAGAACATATATCATTCGAACTGAGGCTCATTGACAACTTAAGATTAGATTGAAGAATACACCTGAAGTCCATCATGAGTAATCCTAGCTAGTCATGGTAAGAAAGGTAAAAAAAAATGGTTGGGTTTGAGTCCAAATAGAGAGTAGTCTATATCTTCTAATATAACCCTAATTATCACTCGTACCTTCTCATGAATGCCTTAAATTCCAATCAGTAGCTAAGGGTATTCATATCCTAAGCCATAAAGTGATAAAACAATGTAAAAAGTTTCAGTGCTCCTTTTTGCACATCCATTGTCCCTCTGTCCCAAAATAATTGTCGTCACCCCATGCTATTATGGATCCATTGCACGTCCCTGTGTCATTCCAATTAGCCACTTTCTCTATCGTTCTACTCGGCTTTTCTTCTGAATTTTTCACTTTTTTTCTCTTTTAATGCGTTATTACGTTCATGGTTTTCTATATCTCTCTACGTTATTTTTTTTTTCTGGAGGAGGTCCCAAGTGTTGTTGACGGAAGAGAATATAACAATGAAATAGTGTTAGGTAGTTGAATTTGACTCTGTATTTTAAAGGTGTGAGGGTTGAGTTATTTTTCCTTTTTAGGGTGAGTTTTTTTTTTTTTTTTTTTTTAACCAGTTGGGTTTTGGTTTGATTCGATTGACTGGTTTTTAGCTAATTTAATGGTTCACGAACCGTTTCTGTTCAAACAATTTTAGACTATAATTGTTCGGTCCAGTCCAATTTTTAGAACGTTGATACTTAATAGTTAAGGAGGAAGATTAAAGAGAATTTGGGGGTTGCGCAAGATGTAGATTTTTGAGATGAAGGGTAGAGAAATAAAGGTGCTGAAAGTGAAGATTCTCTTAATAGATATAACAAAATCATTGAGGAGATCACTGAAAATTGTAGGACCGAACAGAAAAGTGATTGAATTATCGGTCAAGTATGAAAAAATCAGTCATTTTTGTCATTACTGTGGACACTTGGGACATGAGAAAAGAACATTCAGCTCCTTTGTGGGAGATGAGGATAAGAATGAATGTTTGGCGGAGGGATGGGGGACATGGTTGAAGGCTGAGCAATTTGAAAGACAATATATATTAGATAAAGAGAATATCAATCCTATCAAGTCCAAAATAAAAGAGTCTCTGAAGGAGGGTTCTCAAAAGTCAATTTCAGTTAGCTTGTTAAGGAGTTTGGAGAAATTATCAATGTAGGAGAATGAAAAATATAAGGCGGGAGAGGAATAGAGTTCATTGTACAAAATGCAACATGAAAAAACCTAAAGAAAATCAACTACAACTAACCACGCAGCAAACTGGGGCAATAACGAACAACGCGAATAATTTCTTTTGTTTTGGGCATTCAAATGAACTAGAGTAAAAAAAAAGAATTATATAAAGAAATTAGCAAGGATGCATGGATGAAAGGAGAGGGATGTGAGTGGAGAGAAGAGAGAACTGTGGAGGTAGTGGAAGAATTTGGGACTAAGAAACAGTGATGTAATGATGAGGATATGCTGATGAGGAAGGGTGCCAAGTGCCAACCCAGAATTGGCACCCCAAAGTTCATGAAAATGATGTTGGAATTGTCGGAGTTTAGGAAAACTCCTGATAGTTCACAACATACAAGAGATTAGTAAATCTCATTTCCCCAAAATATTGTTCCTATGCGAAACTAAGAACAGTACTTCGTTCGTTATGAGACAATGTAAGAAAGTGGGGTTCAATAATGTCCATTGTGTAAATTCGCAGGATTGGCTGGTGGTTTGTCTTTGACATGGAAAACTAATACACTAATAACAGTGGACAAACACGAGAATTTTTACATTCAATTCAGTTGGGCAGATCCAAATAGGGCTCAAACTTGTACTGTTTTTGCAGTTCACCTACATAATGAGAAAAGAATGCGAGAGGCTCTATTTAAAAAGCTGTTGAATTTAACTAAAGATGCAAGTCAGTACTATATAGTGGCTAGAGATTTCAATGTTATTTTATCCTATCATGAGAAGAAAGTAGGGAGAATGAAATCTGCCACATCTATAGAGAATTTTAACAATCTTCTCAATGTAGACAGGTTGGCGGATTTGGGTTATGAAGGGAAAAAAATTACATGGAATAATAGACTATTTGGTGGATGCTTCATTAGAGAAAGAATTGACAGATGTCTAGTTTCAGATGAGTGGAGGTTAAACTTCCCAAATGTAGGTATTTTGCACTTATCATATCAAGGACCGACCACTATTCACTGTTGGTTAACTTTGATTTGAATAGCAGAAGGCCAAAGAGAATGTTCAAGTTTCAGGAATGATTGTGTGAGAATGTGGAGGCTGTAAGGTTAGTTAGGGAGATGTGGAAGGAAATAGTTGTTGGTTCACCAATATTTATTCTATTCAGTAAGTTAAAGAAAGTGAGGCACAAATTCAGGGATCGGCAAGTTCATAGCAGTAGCAACTCCCAACGGCAGATCCTAGAACTTAAAGAAAAAATTGAAGCAGAAAAAGAGAAGACTGCTATGGCTGATGGAGTTTTCTTATGGTCTTTAGAGGAGGAGTTATACAAAGCATGCATTAATGAGGAAGGATATTGGCAAGAAAAAGCTAGAATCCAGTGGTTGAGATGAGGTGATCAAAATACGAAACTCTTCTATGCCAAATCTCAAGCGAGTACTCGAAAAAACATGTTGGGGCACCTAAGGAAGAAACGGGAGAAGCTCACTTTATGTCCGAGGGTATAGCAGAACCATATGGAGTAAAGAGAAGAAGGGTACTTATTCGATGAGCTCAGGTGACAAAATTGGGTATCAATTCTTCCATCCTCCAGTAGAAATATTGCTATAGTACTTTGGAAAAAAATCATTGTGGAACTCAGTTTGGGAAATGAAATGCCCACCCAAAGTGATGAAGTTTTTTGTGAGAAGGCCTTGTGACGTAGGAGCTAGTAGAGTTATTAGGTTAATTATATTAGTTAATTGTAATAAGGGAATACAAGTCCCATATGGTTTAGGATAGTGAATTTTGTGTTATGTATTAGTCCCACATCGTCCAAGTTATGAAGGATTTTCCTTCTCCTATTAGTATAAATAACTTATGTACCTTTCATTTATGAAATAGTTGAAGTTTATTTTTGAATATGAAATAAGTTGTGTGCTTATTTTCCTCTAGGCTCTTTGAGAGTAAGAGGTGCATCCTTGGCTTAGCCAACCAAGGTGGGTTTATGGCTATTTTCACCACAGTGGGGTTGCTAACCTCGCCAAGATTGGTGAATCTAAACTATATCACTATAGTGGGTTGTTAACCTTGCCAAGATTGGTGAGTCCAAACGACGTCCCGGCGTCAGTTTGGTATCAGAGCAAGGTCGGTCCTCATGGCCTTCACCTTACTTTAGTAGAATTTTATTTGATTTGTGGTGCAGGTTTTTGGCGTGGATTCGCTAATGGGATTTTTTGGTGTGGATTCGTCAATGAGATCGTCTACTGCCATTCATCAATGAGATCAATCATCTGCTGTCACAAGTCTTTTCACGCAAGAGTTCTTTCAACCCAGGGAGAATGACGCAGGAGCTAGTAGAGTTATTAAGTTAATTATATTAGTTAATTGTAATAAGGGAATACAAGTCTCATATTGTTTAGGATAGTGAATTTTGTGTTATATATTAGTCCCACATCGTCCAAGTTATGAAGGCTTTTCCTTCTCCTACTAGTATAAATAACTTATGTACCTTTCATTTATGAAATAGAGTTGAAGTTTGATGATTTTAGTGGCTAAGAGAAAGGGGGTTTGAATCTTAGCCCCTTTTTCACTTCAGAATACTTCCTGGTTTTTGAAACAACTTCTGGAGATCAAACTTTTTAATTTTTGTCTCGTACCCAGCCACGAGACTTTTTCTTTTTGTCTCGTCACTAGGCACGAGATATTTTTCAGTTTTATCTCCTGGACAGCAGAAGCAGAAATGGAGTAGAAGAGGGAGAGAATTACACCAAGATATATCCTGGTTCAGCTGCTAAGTGCAATGCAGCCTACATCCAGTCTCCATCATAACAATAATGGAATTTCACTATAATCATCCTTGATTACAAACACCAATTTTCCCTAGGAACTACCCTTCCTATCCGGGACAAGTCCAGAATCTAACCTCAATCCTGAACTTGACTTGGTCACTGCCAAGCTTTCAACTGTAAAGTGCTAACCCAACTTACAAGGGGAATTCCCACAGAATCATGAAACACAACACAGATGTACAAAGGAACTCTAAGGACATCTATGGCTTTTTCTTTTAATTTTGCACTCTCTGTCTTTTTCTGCTCTATGGCTTTTTCATACAAACCTCATTGTTTGCCTTTTTCCATGAGACTCAAGACATGACAAAATTAAACAGAAAAATACAAAACAGAATACATTGAAGGAGAAGAAAATCTATTAGTTTAGGTAGCTCTGAGAACTCTGTGCCTTGCACTCTCACTCCTTGCCTCAAGCCCTGGCTGTTCTCCTTACTTATAGGGGGAAGCCTCCACGGTTGAAACCAACTAAACCAAGCTAAACTTCTTCTTCTTCTTCATGCAAACCGGTTCGGCCAGAGAGAGAGAAGAGGAAACCGAATGCTATACCTAACATGCAGTTACCTCTGGTCCTTCTTTGGTCACCAATAAGCACCAATCCGAGCCATCCATCTTGCCTTGCACTCCAAGAAGGACTCCTAGCCCTTGATGCTTCATGATGCATGACAGCTTCTCCTGCTCCAACTTCTGCCTCCTCCATCACGTAGCTACTGTAGCTACCTCCTGTGGTGGTTGAGCAAAATCAGAGTCATGCCATCCCTCCAAGGATCTTCTCCTTGCTGGCCGAGATCTTCTCATCCATTTTTGGTATGGAGAGGCTGAGATCTCTTCACCAAATCTTTCCTTTCTTGGTTGAAGATCTTTAGCCACAACATACTTTTTGTTTTCTTTTTCTTGCCATCATTGTGATGGTCTTGTTGCTTGTTTCTCCTTCCTTTCGATAGCTAGCCATAGCTTCCTTGCTTCTCTGTAAAGTGACCGAAGGAGAAGAAGAGAGAGTAGAGATAGAAGAAAGTGAAAAGAAAAGCAAAGATATGAGTGTTATCACAAATAAATTAATTAGGTGCAACTCTCCATGCTTTGTGTAGTAGCATGTAAGCTACACTTAATTGCCATCAAATCACTTTGACATTTTCTCTTTCATGTTTCCAAGGTAATTAACTCAAGCAAAGAAAATTTTGAAATCCACCACATGATGGAAATAGAATCCGTTGGAAGCATGAAGCAAAAGCATTTGCTTTCTCTCTCAATTGGTTTCGGACCAAGCCTTGGGTTTCCAAGGAGAATTTGAATTGGGCTAAAGATAATGTTGATAGAATCTGGCCCATTAACAAAGTATTGATTCAACCAAATAATTTAACCAAGGATGAATGTAAAACTCATATTTGGGCTTGCAACAATTTTTTTTCGGCCCAATTAAAACATGCACAGCAAAATTATATTAATTAACATATATGAATCAAATTAATGATTTTGCAATTAATCATATTAATAATGCTTAGTCATCACTAATATTAATTTAGAATTTTCCAAACTCATCAAAGTTTATTTTTGAATATGAAATAAGTTGTGTGCTTATTTTCCTCTAGGCTCTTTGAGAGTAAGAGGTGCATCCTTGGCTTAGCCAACCAAGGTGGGTTTATGGCTATTTTCACCATAGTGGGGTTGCTAACCTCGCCAAGATTGATGAATCTAAACTATGTCACCATAGTGGGATTGTTAACCTTGCCAAGATTGGTGAGTCCAAACGATGTCTCGGCGTCACCTTGTATGGAGGAATATTCGTAAGATAAAAGCTCTATTCCCGGATTAAAGATGTTTCACCAAAGAGCCCAAGACGCAATCGTGAGGAATCGAGGAGTCACTATCTGCTAAGATGTGATCACTCTCGGAAAGTGTGGAATCTGAGGGAAAAAAGCTCTGAAACAACAAGTGATAATTAGGACAAATAGAAATTTTAACAATGGTGGCTGAAGAGCATCCAAGAAGCAAAAAGGACTCGAAAAAATGAAGAGACAATCATACTTAAAGCTTTCACACTTTTGAAAAATCTGGATAGCCAGGAACCAAAAAGATCTTTGAAGCCAAAGAGAAAAACCCAACAAAAATCATGAAGGAGGCGAGAAGATTAACCGAAGAATTTACCGCTACTAGAGGAAGACACTAGAACTTTTACTTTGTCTTATGTTATGATAATTGTTTCTTTGAGTATTCTCGATATTTTTAATTGGTTGTTCATAAAGAGCCCACTCGATATTCTTTTTCATTAAATGAGTATAGTATTATCTTTGAAAAAAAAAAACAGTTTATATAGACCTAGGTAACTAAAAAGAAATCGGCCAATATCAACAAAAAAAAAAGTTAAATAC
>NC_029786.2:11265040-11283548 GCF_000816755.2 Arachis ipaensis
CCGTTGTTGCTGTACCTGCCACAACTGCCATTGCTGACACCTCTGGCCGGTGACCACCGTAGACCACCTCTACCTCCACTGACCACCACAGGCCACCTCTATCGTCGACAACTACCTCCTTCATCCACCTACTACCGGTCATTCTAAATTCAAAATTTTGAATCCTAAATCTAAAATCTTAAACCCTAAATTCTAAATCATCTCTAAATTTAAATATTAAACCCTAAACTCCAAACGCCAAACTCTAAATTCTAACTTTAAGCACTAAATTCTAAACATAAATTTTGAATATTAAATCTTAAATTCTTTGGTTTGAATTTTGGATTTTTTTTATTATTTCTAGTTTTAGATGTTTTGTCTTCTATTTATTGTGAATTGTTGGCTATTTTATTGGTTAAAAATGATTATTTCTCCCTACTTTTTTTTAAACAAGTTAGATATTACTTTTTAGATATCATAACAATTATTGAATTTAAATTGCATTTTGTATGTTGCCCAGTAGCATACACATATACATTTTGTTTGCTCCTTTGATTTCAAATATTTTCAGGCACTATTTGCAAGGTAATCAGATCCCATATTTTATTTGTAGTATATGTATTAACAGATTATAGTATAAATCAAATTCCAATATATTGTTACTTTAAACTTGTTAAAGTACTATGACAATTTTCTTTTCTCATAAAATTGTTGTGATTATATATCATATCATATTGTATTCAATACTTATATTCTTTTTGTGCAAAATAGGTGGGAATAACAGATGAGAAAAATTCTGATCTTGAACGGCTAGCCATTGACATTGCCAAGAAGTGTCACGGGTTGCCCATGTCAATAGTTACAACTGCAAAGGCATTGAAAAATCAAAGCCGCTATGTTTGGCAGGAGACCCTTAACACACTTGAAAGACAAAAGCTTGCAGGAACACCTGAGTATTCTACAAAGTTGAGTTATGAGCTTTTAGCAAATGAGGAGCTCAAGCTTATCTTTTTGCTTTGTGCTTGTATGGATCAAGATGCATTGGTCTCAGACTTAGTGAGACTATGCATTGGTTTGGGTTTTCTTGAAGGCGTCTACACAGCAAAGGAAGCCAGAGATCAAGTGCAAATGTTGCTTATTCATTTAAAAGAGTCAGGTTTGTTGTCTGACAGTTACTCAAATGATCGTTTCACAATGCAAAACCTTGTTCGCAAGGCAGCTTTGTTGATAGCATCAGAGAATAATGTGTTCGTGCTGGCAAAAAGAAAGCTAGATGAATGGCCTGATGATGATAAACTTGAAAGGTACACTTCTGTTTTCTTACATCATTGTGATGTCAACACTGAGGAGTTTCCTAAAAGTTTAAAATGTCCTAATCTGAAAGTCTTTCATTTTCACAATAATAGTCAACATTTCGAAATACCAAATGACTTTTTCCGAGAAATGAAAGAACTTAGAGTGTTGGTTCTGCTTGGCATTGATCTCTCCAAAATGTCTTCATCAATGAAATGCCTAAGAAAACTCCGAAAGCTTTGTTTGGAGCAATGCATTAACCTAGATGAGGAATTATGCAACAGTATTGGCACGTTCATGAAGAATCTAAGAATTCTAAGCTTTTCTGGATCTGATATTAAAAGCTTGCCTACTAAATTGAAGGGTTTGTCAAAGCTGCAAATTCTTGACTTAAGTAATTGCTCCCAACTAAAATCAATTCAAGCTGGTGTAATATCTAGCTTGACAAGTTTGGAGGAGTTGTACATGAGAAACACTTTGGTTGAATGGAGGATGGATAATAGAGAGGAAACTGAAAACAAAAATGCTAGTCTTTCGGAGTTGGGACATCTAACTCAAATAACAAATGTTGACTTTCAAATCCCAAGTGTTGCCCATTTGCCAGAAAACTTATTCTTTGATAAGCTGCATAGCTACAAAATTGTAATTGGCTCGTCAAGTACATTTTTGGAGCCAGATTTCAAGATTCCGGAGAAATATCAACTGTTGAGGTATTTGGCAATACTGGAGAAAGATGTTGGCATTCATTCTCAGAAAGGGATCAAAATGTTGTTTGAAAGAGTTGAGAATTTGTTGCTGGAAGAACTCAACGGTGTCCAAGACATCTTTTATGCACTGAATTTGAAAGGGTTTCCATGTCTTAAGACTTTGTCCATTGTGAGTACTCTTAGCATTCGATATTTGATCAACCCACAGGAGAGGAAGCATCCTGAGAATGCTTTTCCGAAACTGGAGACATTGCACCTCTACAAGCTCGATAACATGGAGCAACTATGCTCTCGTGTGTCACTTTCATCCTCCTCATTTTGTAAACTAAAAGTTGTCAAGATTAAGCTTTGTGGTTTATTAAAGAATGTCTTTGTAATGTCTATGGTCAAGCTTTTGGTTGCTCTTCAAACAATTGAAATTTTAGAATGTAATTCTCTAAAGGAGATTGTCTTTGTGGAAGATACACAAGATTCTAACACGTCGAAGCCTCTTAAGTTTCAAGAATTACGCACTTTGACATTAAAATCATTACCTGAGTTTCATGGATTCTGTTCCATTTCATCTACAGCGCAACAAAAAGTATTGTTCGATGAGCAGGTCAGTTCAGAACTATAGAACAAATTTATTTTTCTTTTACATTTTAAATTTTAGTTAGTCAACATTTACATATGATGGTTTTTTTTCTCATTTGACATAAATTAATAGTTATTATTATTTGTGCTTCTTCATAGGTTGAATTCTCAAAATTAGAGAGATTGCAGTTGTCCTCTATCCAAATCCACCAAATATGGAATGGCAAAAATCCTCCTTTTGGAAAATTGGTACACTTGGAAGTGAATGGTTGCGGTAATTTAAAAAGTTTGTTAACATTGTCTATGGCTATAAATATGAAGACTCTCCAAAGCCTATCTGTCAGCGAGTGTGACAAAATGGGGCAGATTCTTCTCAACGAGAACAGCAATGATATTGAAAGTGAAAAGAAGGTATGTACGTAATTTGGCCATTGATTTGATATAGTTTTATTTCATAACAACGAATGAATAAGATTCATATATCATTACAATAAAAATTTGCATTCTTGACTGTTACTAGTGTAGAAGAAACAATAATTTTAGAGTAGTAGTATTTATTTTTTGACAAATAATAATTGTATAAAAAAGTATTTAAACATATTTTGGACTACTAATAATTATTTTAAAAAAGGCATTTGGTATTTTTAATGTTCAATAATTGTATATGTATGGAAAAGTATGAAAACAATGTGAATACTAAACAATGTGAACAATGGATATGTATATATATTCAAAAGTACTTTTCACGCGGACATATTAATTGTTAAAGTAAAAGTTTTTTTTGACAATATTATTATTATTATTATTATTATTATTATTATTATTATTGATGGTAAAAATCAAGTGAATACTTTTTTTTTTAGAATTTTAGCCGTCAAGACTACTAAATACCTTTTTATAATTAGTGATATCCAAAAATACATTTGAATATTCTTTTTGACATAATTATTAATTGGTAACAATATTTTTTTTAACAATTTGTAATCGTAAATAATATTATATCAAAATAATAAATTTTAATAACGACTACTAAATACCCGTTTATAATTAGTGATATCCAAAAATACATTTGAATATTCTTTTTGACATAATTATTAATTGGTAACAATATTTTTTTTAACAATTTGTAATCGTAAATAATATTATATCAAAATAATAAATTTTAATAACGATGAAAGTTTCTATCTTTCTAATCTTAAGTCCTTGGATAATTCCTATATTTCTGACTTTTCAGTATGGGTTATGGAGTTGTTCATACCTTGATCCAATGCCAAGGCCCAAATCCAAATAATATAAAAAGGCCCAATCCATAAGATTGGTCTTCCCCCGTAACCGACCTCCTCGCAAGAGGTCGGGATCGACACAGACTCCATCACAAGGAAGTCGGAAAAGAGGGTTAGCTGGCAGATAACACTCATTCAAATAAGTAACTGCCCCTAAAATCTCTCAACCCACTTCCAAGAGTCAAACCTCAACTTCCCTAAGATAAAGGGACGATTATCCTCCTTAAAAGGTGAAACTACTCCAACGGTGGCTATAGGTTCACAGAACTCTAGTAGATCAGGGGAGTTCAGCCGACATCCTTTTCAAGCCAGTGTTCGACAAGTTAGGGTTGGATGAAAAGGAGTTAAGAGCCTACCCCGACACCCTGTATGGACTAGGAGACACGCCAATAAAACCACTAGGATTCATACCTCTTCACACGACTTTTGGAAAAGGGGAAAAATCCAAAACTTTGAGCATCGACTTTACAGTCGTCGACGTAGGGTTAGCATATAATGCCTTAATCGGCAGGACTACCCTAAACCGGCTCGGAGCAGTGGTATCGACTCCTCATCTTTGCATGAAATTCCCAACACCTGAGGGAATAACAACCATACGGCGGGACCAGAAATTGGCAAGGAAATGCTACAATGAAAGCCTGAACCTGAGAGGAAAGGGTAAGGAAGTTCATACCATAGAGCTCGGTGGGGTCAGAGCAAGAGAAGAGCTGCGGCCGCAATCGAGGGAAAAACTGAGGAAGTACAGGTCGGAGAAGAGGAAGGGAAAAATACCAACATATGAGCAAGCCTAGATGGAGACCTAAAGCAGAGGCTAATAAAGTTCCTACGAGATAATTCTGACCTCTTTGCCAGGAAAGCATCCGACATGCCAGGGATAGACCCCGAACTCATGTCCCACAAGCTTTTAGTATACCCCGGATCGCGACCTATACAGCAGCGCAAGCGCAAGCTCGGACCAGAATAGGCTCAAGTGGTAGAGGAACAGGTACAAGCTCTCTTAGAAGCCGACTTCATCAAGGAGGTCAAGTATCCGACGTGGTTGGTAAATGTAGTGCTGGTTAAGAAGAAAAACGGCAAGTGGAGAATGTGCGTCAATTACACCGACCTGAATAAGGCGTCTCCTAAAGACCCATGTCCACTCCCTAGTATTGATACCCTAGTAGACTCTAGCTCAGGATACCAATACTTGTCGTTTATGGATGCCTACTCGGGATACAATCAAATCCCAATGTACAAGCCTGATGAAGAAAAAACATCCTTCATCACGCCTAGAGCAAACTACTATTATGTGGTCATGCCTTTTGGATTAAAAAATGCTAGAGCCACGTACCAAAGGCTGATGAATAAGGTGTTCACTCCTCACCTGGAGAATTTAATGGAAGTCCACGTGGACAACATGCTGGTAAAAACCAAGGAGGAGACCGACCTCTTGACAGATCTCTCGCAAGTCTTCAACACCATAAGGTTGCATGAGATGAGGTTGAATCTCACAAAGTGCACTTTCGCGGTAGAAGCTGAAAAATTTCTGGGATTCATGCTGACACAAAGGGGGATTGAAGCGAATCCCGACAAATGCAAAGCAATCCTAGAAATGAAAAGCCCGACTCGCCTAAGAGAAGTCCAACAGTTGAATGGCCGACTTGCCGCTCTCTCCAGGTTTTTGGCAGGATCAACACTAAGATCCCTTCCACTCTTCTCTTTACTAAGAAAAGGATGCCAGTTCGAATGGACCCCTGAGTGCAAGAAGCATTCCAGGAGTTCAAAAGGTCTTTAAGCCAACCTCCAATTTTGACCCGACCTATAGTCGGGGAAGAACTCGTCTTGTATTTGTCCATAGCAAACAAAGCTGTAGCATCAGCTCTAATACGGGAAGACGTGGTCGAGTAGCATCCTGTATACTTCACCAACAAAGTTCTACAAGGCCCTGAGCTAAGGTACCAAAAGCTGGAAAAATTTTGCATACTCCTTAGTGGTAGCCTCACGAAGGCTACGAGCTTATTTTCAAGCTCACACAATAAAAGTTCGGACGAACCAGCCCATGAAACAAATCCTTCAGAAGACGGACATTGCGGGCAGAATGGTTCAATGGGCAATAGAGCTCTCCGAGTTCGACCTAAAGTACGAGACTCGGACGGCAATTAAAGCCCAATGTCTCACCAACTTCATAGCAAAATACGCAGGAGATCAAGAGGAAGAATCCACTACATGGGAACTATATGTAGATGGATCCTCAAACAAAATAGAAAGCGACGCAGGCATAATACTAGTCAACAAAGGGGAAACACAAATAGAAGTCTCCCTCAAATTTGAATTCCCAGCTTCCAACAATTAGGCAGAATATGAAGCCTTGATTGCAGGACTAAAGCTGGCCGAAGAGGTCGGTGCAACAAAAGTTGTGATATTCAGCGATTCTCAAGTGGTGACTTCTCAAATAAACGGAAAGTATCAGGCTAAAGACCCCAACATGAAAAGGTACTTGGACAAAACTTTGGAGCACCTTAGGCGCTTTGCAGAAACTGAGGTCAACCATATAACTCGGGATCTTAACAGCAGAGAAGACGCTCTCTCCAAGTTAGCAAGTACCAAACCAGGGGGGAATAATAGAAGTCTGATACAAGAGACTCTCCATGGGCCCTCTGTGGCAAAAACGGAGGCAAAGCAAGATGTCCTTGAAATCTCTGGATTAGACCTCGGATGGATGAATGCTCTAATCGAATACCTAAAATTCGACATCCTACCCCAAAAGGAAAAAGAGGCTAAGAAAATCAGGAGGAAAGCACAAAATTACACATTGGTGAAAAATATCCTCTACAAAAGGGGAATATCAACACCATTACTAAAGTGCGTCCCGACATCAAGGACAACTGAAGTCTTAAAAGAGGTCCACAATGGTATCTGCGAAAACCATCTCGGAGCCAGATCGCTAGCAAGGAAAGTCATCCGAGTTGGGTTCTACTGGCCGACCTTACAAAAGGATGCCACAAAATTCATGAAGAAGTGCCAACCATGCCAACTTCCACGTTGCACCCCCCGAGGAGCTTATAAGTATAACTTCTCCATGGCCATTCGCAAAATGGGGATTGGATTTGTTAGGACCATTCCCCAAGCGCCTGAACAAGTGAAATACCTAATAGTGTGGGTAGACTACTTCACGAAGTAGATCGAAGCAGAACCATTGGCCACCATCACCGCCCAGAGAAGTCGCAAGTTTTTCTACAAAAACATTATCACAAGATATGGAGTACCTCACTCCATCACCACTGATAATGGCACTCAGTTCACCAGCTCAACCTTCAAAAACCTAGTAGCCAGTATAAAGATCAAGTATCAGTTTACATCAGTAGAACATCCGCAAGCAAATGGACAAGTTGAGGCAGCCAATAAAGTCATACTGGCAAGGTTGAAGAAAATGTTGCAAGATGCAAAGGGAGCCTGAGGAGATCCTACAAGTACTTTGGGATTATCGGACTACACCTCAGTCTGCCACAAGGGAAACACCCTTCCGACTTGCTTATGGCATAGAAGCTATGATACCAGTGGAAATCAGCGAGCAAAGTCCAAGGGTGAACTTCTATGACGAGGTCGGAAATGTACAAGGGCACAAAGAAGAACTTTAGTTACTCCCCGAAGTCCGAGAGCAAGCCCAGATAAGAGAAGTAGCGTTGAAATAAAGGATGGCAAATAGATACAATAAAAGGGTCATTCGAATAAGCTTCACCCTAGATGACTTGATTTTAATCAGAAATGACATAGGAGTCAACAAATCTGGGGATGGCAAGCTCGCTGCCAATTGGAAAGGACCATACAAAATTAGAGAGGTCTTAGGAAAAGGCTACTATAAGGTGACCGACTTAAACGACACCGAGCTACCTAGGTCGTGGCATACTTGTAATATGAAAAGGTACTAAAAAGCGAACTCCACTCCCTGGTGTACTATTTTTCCAACTTCGTGGTTTTTTCCCAAAGAAAGGCTTTTCCTGAAGGGGGGGAGGGGGGTTTAATGAGGCATCAAAGTGGAGACTAAGGGGCAACAAATTGTCAAAACCCTTAGTAGCAAAAAAAGTACCTTTACAAATAAATAAAGATATTTTTCTTTCAATATATCTTTATAAAATTCCTTCTAACATTATTATTCTACGAAACGTGCCGACTTAAGCTCGACAAAATATGAAAATCCCGTGAACCAACCTAGATAGTCGTCAGAATAAAACGACGAGGTACAAGTCGGTGTAAAGTGGTTATAAAAGTAGGTCATAAAAGAACTCGGAGATTAATCGACTTGCAAGTCGGAAATCCCAAGAAGAAACGAAATGCATCGCAAATATAACCTAAGTCACGGAAATTCAATAAAAGAAAATTGAGTACGAGGAATACGGAAAAGAGAAAAGAAAACCTATTGAAAAACCAAAGTTGTCCCAACTCTTTGAGAAAAGTTCAAGGTAACTTAGACAAAAGGTTTTCAAAAACCAAAAAGATAAAAAAGATTTCCTAAAAAAAAAAAAAAAAAACCTAAATAGAAAGGCATGCACACAACACAGATAGCCTAAAACCCTTATCCAAAAAAGGGTATTTTTAAATTTTGTTTACGGCCACAAAGGGCAAAAAATTGTCAGCAAGCAACCACCATGAAATAAAACATAAAAATTGTTTAAAAACAGGGGACCCACAGGCCGGGTTCTCATATAGCCATAAATCAGTTGGAAGAAGGAAGATCATCACTACCAGGACCAGAGAGAGAAGTCGGAGCAGCATCAGGACCAGGGAGAGAAGTCGGAGCAGCACCTGGGGAAGGCAGGACAGGCTGATCGGGACCCTGATAAGGAGCTCCTGAAGAACACGGAATGTCCTTCAAACGGGGAGGGGACTCCATTATTCTTTACCCCTGAGTCTTCAGTTCGGAGTCCGTCTCACGCCTAGGAGGATAAACGATGGCCCCGTCAACCACGATCTTGTCAGGGTCCAGTGGAGAAAGATCCAGGTCAGGTGCAATAACCCCGACCTGTTCCTTGAAGATCCTCCACGCCTCCTCGGTCCCCTCAGCAATAGAGTCCTCCAGATTCTGGAAGGCCTCCCGACACCCCGCCAATTCCTTCTTCAGCTCCAGGTTCTCTCCAAACAGCCTCACGTAACTCTGTTCCGCCTTCTCCTTCAGACCCTCCGGCATGGCTTACTAGCCCAGCAACCTCTTCTCCCTTTCCTGGAGGCGATCCCTCTCCTCCTTCAACTCAGCGACCTCCACCTTCAGCCTCTTCTCCTCTTGATATAAGAAAACCCTCCCCTCTAGCTCCTCGACCTTCAGGGATGAACCCAAAGAACTGAGGGGAGTCTTTTCAAAAATATCCAGAAGTTTTGTACACACCCCCGCCGCCCGAACGCTCCCCTGGACCAGAACATTAAGGTGGTTTCGAACGGAAGCATCATCCATACTTATACGAGTATGAGGATAGATATGATTCCGAACGAACTGAGGCGCATTAGACTTGGCTTCACCCTCAAAAGAAGAGCCAGACTCTAAAGTCTTGCACTTCTTCTTTTCTGGCTTAGAGAAAGATCGGGACGGAGGAGATGGAAGAGAAGAAGCCGAGGAAGATATAAAAATAGGTCGGGAGGGGGTCCCCAAGTTGTGAGGAGGAGGAGGAGGGGGAGGAGGAGGAGGAAGAGTGCCAGCAACCCTGGCGGCACCCACCCTGGCACGAGACCTTGATTTGGCATCCTAAACTCTCTGATAGGAGGAGCTGGAATTATTCTTCGCCATTTCTGCAAAAGCCATTAGGTAACAAAAGAATCATCATACAAGTCGGAGAAAGCAACTCGGATGACAATCAGGTCAGAAAACAGCATAAACAAATATAACGCTACCTAATTGAGCCTGTACAAAGGTCGGAGACCCCTGGAGGAAATTTTTAGTGTCAAGGTAAGGGACTCTCCCCCATACTTCTCGGAAGAACCCCACAATGGCCGCCTCTACCTCATCCAGGTCATCCAAGCTATATTTTTTCAGGGGAGAGGCCTCTAACCAATACAGGGGAAAGCGAGGAGAAAATTTTTGGTCCAGGAAAAAGGGGTGGTGACCCTCTACAACTTGAACTTTAAAAAAGAAGTTTTTGAAATCATGGAAGGATTCATCAAAAAGAGTAAAAACTCTCTGGCCTTGTATGGCCCAGAAAGACACCCATTGCTGTTTGTTATTTTGCCCACTAAAGGGCTTGGTCATGTGAAAAAGAAAAAAGAAAATCTTCAAAGAGGTCAGAAAATCCAATGCATGGCTGATGAATTGATAAATCTTCAGGAAACCCAAGAGTTGGGCTGAAGTTGAGTGGGGGCGATGCGGAAATGAGATAAAACAGCTATCTCGAAGCCGGAAAAAGGAAGAAAAACCCCCAAACGGGTGAAAAGACTTTCATACATAAAGAAAAAATGAAGGTCTACGTCAGAAGCTCTCCCAAAACAAACCCGGTCTTCTGGACCCGGGGCAACCAGTTCGTACTTCGGCTTGTCCTCATCAAGAGCACAAATGTTATGATGAGTGCGCAGATCGGTAAGATAGTCGGTATCTACCAGGGGGCTCTCCCCAAGAACGGTGCAATCAACCCATAAGGAAAGAGACTCTAGGGCAGACATCTATTTTATAAAAAGGGTGACGAATCCTACAAAGAAAAAGGAAAAAGAATCAAAATAGGGTCTCTAAGGATCTAAGGCGAATTTCTTAAACAAACAGAAACACTAGGTCTACAACCAGCACTCCGCCAAACAAAAACATGCAGGAAAAAGCACTTTATAAAAAGGGGAGTAGAGAAAGAAACTGACCTTTGTTACGCAAAGGACAGGTGCGACGAACAGCCAAAAGCACTTAAGAAGGAAGGAGTTCTCTTCTTTCGAACACAGGGTGCAAAGCAGAAAAATTTTCAGAAACGAAACAAGGAAAGAGAGGGAAAGTATTTATAAACACTTTAGGGGTATAAGGGTAAAACAAAGTAACCATTTAAGAGATACACCGTTACCAATGTAACTACTCCCTGCGTGTAAATGCTCAAACCCCTGAAGAGACGCGACGTTTGATTAGACGCGACGGTTGAAAAATTTAAATCACGTCGGTTCCTGAAAAATCACGTCAGTTCCTCACCACGTCGGCTAGAATTCCGAGCTACATACTCGAGCCCAACTCACAAAAATTTGGACTCAAGTAGGGGCACTGTTCATACCCTGACCCAATGCCAAGACCCAGATCCAAATAATATAAAAAGGTCCAATCCATAAGATTGGTCTTCCTCCATAACCAACCTCCTCGCAAGAGGTCGGGATCGACACAGGCTCCATCACAAGGAAGTCAGAAAAGAGGGTTAGGTGGCAGATAACACTCATTCAAATAAGTAACTGCCCTTAAAATCTCTCAACCTATTTCCAGGAGTCAAACCTTAACTTTCCTAAGATAAAGGGACGGTTATCCTCCTTAAAAGGTGGAGCTACTCCAACGGTTGCTATGAGTTCACCCCTATAAATACACTGACACCCCTCAGGTATCTCTAAGTTTCCATACTCTCTAAACTTGCTTAGACCCTTGCTGACTTAAGTATCGGAGTGTCTTTGCAGGACCACCCCCATTCATTCACACGCACACAAGTCGGGCGGGGGCTCTCAGACACAAGCCTGGTCAGAGGACCCTTCCTTCAAGCGATTAGGCCAACCTCATAAGTTCAACCCATTAATCTCCGATTACCCATCGTAACAGGAGTAATTCTAAATATTATAGGAAAAGACTTTGATGAATCTTCTACGGTGGTCTCGAAAATACTTTCACATGATGTATTATTGTTACTGCCATAGTACGATACATCAATATTTAACTTAATATAATTCTCTTGTGGAGATATTCACTTAATGAGGGGTTCTGACTTTGAATTAGTCTTGAGATGAGGAATACTCAGCTCTATACAATTAAAAATCTCATTGATCCTAGTTTTCATAATAGCAATGGTGGATGCTAAGACAGTGATTTTACCTTTAAAAACCAATTTATTACGAAAGTATTAGAGACGAATAAAAACTCCAAACAAATAGGATCATTGATCCTTGGTAGAGGGATTGATGATAAAACAATCTTTGAGATTGTGAGTGAAGAAATTAGTATTCTTCTTGAAAGGATTAATGCTTGCTAAATCACAGTTGTAAAGGAACAATCCTTAAGAATATGAAGAGTTGTCTCTTCATCCTAGCCGCATTTTGGACATTTTGTTGAAGTGTTCGTATGTCTTTTACGTCTCTCTATTTTAGAAAGGATGGCGTTCTGATTTGTTAGCCACATAAATGATCTAATCCTTTTTAGGTCCTTCTAATTCCAAACTAGCTTGAACATCCACTCATGGTAGTAACGACTTCTTCCAGCGAGTTGTAGCAATCTTCAAAGTGAAACTACCATAAGAAGAAAGATCACACCATTTCTACCTGAGTTATTCCAGGGAGACGGAGGGGGATGCACAAAATCTGATCAACCAACTCAGCTAGCAGCCAACTCCTTAGACTATCTTTATCCCATTCACCTGAAATAGATAAGAAATCATTTAGAGATACATTCAAATCACTAGAGTCTAGAGGTTGGATGACATGCTTTTTCAGCTTTCCAACTTTAGGAACCCAGTTATTTTTCGAAAGTTGATCTTTTCGCCATTGCCGATATGCCACGTGGAGTTCCTTTCCACATCATTCCAAGCTGCACAAACTCCTTTTCAAAGATTGGACTCGTTCATTTTCCTTCTGACATCTGGGATAATGTCATTTTCACATCTGTACTTGGCTCTCAGAGCTCTAACCCACAAGTTATCTTTCATTTCTACTAGCTCCAACTGATCTTCATCATAAAAGCTCGATTAAGAGAACTAGCATGTTGAATTCCCAAGCCACCAGCAACCTTTGGTCTTGACACTTTTTCCCAATTTAGGAGATGCATTTTCTTTGACTACTCTGAAGTACTTTGTATAAAGTTCCTACATTTTCGATCAATAATATTACAAGTAGATATCGGTAAAGTAGCAGTTTGCATAGTATAACTAAGAATAGTAGAAATGATAGATCTCACTAGGGTAGTTCTTTCTGCTAAGGACAACGAGGAGGCTTTCCAATTATTGAGACTTGAGTTCATGGTGTCAATGATCCCCTAATAAGTATCCTTGTTAACCTTAAAAGAGGAACCCCAAGATATTCCCCAAATTTTCTGTTCCAGCGAATTGAAAGTCTTTACTAATCTCAGTACGAAAACATTATGATGATACACATTATTATAAAAATAGATTTTGGTCTTTTCATTATTGACTCGCTGCTTAGAACTAACACAAAAATCTTTTAACACATTGCTTATCATCTCAGCTTGTTCCATACTAACCTCGGAGAAAAGGATAAGGTCATCGGCAAAGCATAAGTGAGAGAAGTTAGGACCACCACTGGTTAAGTGAATCAGTTTTTAAAGATTGTGTTCAATAGTCACATTAATAAGTTGAGATAGCCGCTCCATGCATAGCACAAAGATATAGGGGGAGATAGGGTCTCCTTGACAAATGCCTCTAGAGGAAAAAAATTCATCCAAAACTTTTTCATTCCACAAGACCCTCATCCTTGCAGTAGTGATACTAGTATAGACTAGATGGATAAAGTGTTGGGGAAGGCTAATATCCTCCAAAGTGTCTTTGATAAAACTCCATTTCAATCAATCATACGCTTTTCAAGATTAATCTTGATCGCCATCCATCCCTTTTTTTCCTTTCTTATTTCTCATTGAGTGAATGTCCTCTTGGGATATGATAATATTATCTGAACCATGACGACCCAAAACAAAGCTGCATTGATTGGGAACTACTAACTTTTCCATCACCCTCCTTAGTCTTCTAGACAAGATTTTCTTAATAATCTTGTAAGAAACTTTACACAGACTAATCGACCGCATTTTCTTCAGGGAGGTAACTGATTCTACTTTCGAGATAAGAGTAATAAGAGTTTTACTAATCTCTTCCACTTTTTAGGGAGTCACAAAAATACCTTTAATCAAATTGCAGAGGTCAGCCCCCTCTCTTTCCTACTTACTTTGATAGAAATCTGCTTGGATACCATCTTTACTCGGGGATTTAAGGGCCCCATGCTAAACAACAATTCTCTGATTTTTTCAATGGAGGTATTGAAGACAACAAGCTCAGAATGACTAAGTGAAGAAAACACATCTTTGAGGATAAAGGGAACATTTGGCATATCATTTTTATATAAATTTGTATAACAATTAGTGGCCATTACCTCAAGAGCCATCTTTTCCAAAATCCAGCAGTTACCATGCTCATCTTGAAGAGTTTCAATTTTATTTCTTCTTCTTCTAGTTGTAGTTTTACCGTGAAAGTGTTTTGGTATTTTTTTCTCCAAATTCAATCCATTTGTATCTAGATTTTTGGAACCAAAGCAACTCTTCTTGCTCCAGAATTTTCTGATACTCTTTTCACAAATTTATTTGTAGTTTCTCTAAAAATTTATTACTACTGGTATTGAGACTATTAGTGATCTCATGAAGTCTCCTTAAGATGCGGTTCTTCCTAAAATGAATATTCTTGAACACGTCGTGATTCCAAACCCTTAGAGCTTTTTGGAAGTTATAAATACAGTTTTCCAAAAGTCCTTGTACTCTTAATTATTGCTAAGAAAATCTTCAAAGTTAGAATGATTTAACTAGGCTGCCACAAATCTAAAAGGTATGTACCTCTATTAGGTGCAAGAGTAGGAGCAAAGGTCAGAAGGAGGGGAGTGTGATCAAATTTTAGCATAGAGAGGTGTTAGATTCTAGCTTTAGAAAAGACAATTTTCCAATTCAAATTACAGAGGCCTCTATCTAGTCTCTCCACAAGGTCTCTCCTTTTCTAGGTAAAAGGCTATCCAACATAACCCAGATCCAGTAACCTACATTCAGAAATGCAATCCTTAAAATCAGAACACGCTCTATGATACTGCAGTACTGCCCCATGGCGCCACCTTTGCTTTCATAATCATGCATCAGAGAATTAAAGTCTCCCAATAGGCACCAAGATAAACTGATATCGAATTCCAGAGTTCTCAAATTATTCCACAAAGTTTTGCGCAGGAGTCTCTGCGAACTGCCATAAATAGTAGTGAAAAGCCAAGAAAGAGATGATCCGCTAGCTAATTGAAGATGGATAAATTGCATATTGTGACATAAGACATCTACACTCCAGATACCCTTATTACATAAATACCAAAAACTACCAAAATGCCCTTTCGCTTCCACAATAAAACTCCTATCCAAACCCATTTTATCACGAACAGCTTTTCCCTTATCACCACTGATGTGGGTCTCAATCAAAATAATAAAACTAGCATTGTAATCTCTTTCGAAGTCTCTAATCAGAGATGAAAAATTCTATTCTCCAACACCACGGCAATTTCAAACCAGAAAATTCATGATAACTAATGAAAAGGAGAAAGAGGTCGAAAGACCTAACCAAATTAAACTTTAGCAGTCACCTTTCTAGCATTACCACTTCTTTCTGGAGACATCCGCTCTTTTTCCTTCTGGGTGCCTCTCAAATTCTTCGTACTTTCATCAGGAGGTTTTTCTGTCGGAACCACTTTGTCCTTGAGCATTGCTTTACCAGACGTATTCCCTTGCTCAGTAGAAGTGCTGGGAGCCTCACACATGGGAACTTGGTTCTCGGGCCTGCTCTTCAGCATTTTAGAGACATCAAAAGCTTTCCATTGTTGATTCTGCATAATTCTCATAGTCTCAAGCATGTCTATTTCCATGGGTTCCACCTAATAATTTTTGGAACGAGAGGTGCGAGGGAGGAGCTTTGATGTAGAAGAATAAGAAATGATAGGAGTTCTTTCCAGTTTCCATTACCTTCTCAATAAGTTTTTGTTTGGGCTTGAAACGTTTTCCTGAAAAAATTGGCCTAATCTTAGTTGTCATATGATTTTTTGTCCTTTGAAGATTTTTTCCTGCTCAAATTCTTTTTTGGATAGACATTGAACTTTCCATTTTCACATGGGCTTGGGTCTTAGTTGGCTCACTATGCATGGTGGCATCTTCATGTGATTTCTCATGTTTTTCCATTTCACACGCATCATCAACGTTATTCTCAAATAGGACATTGAATCAGGATCCTCTTTCCATATTATGTTTAGGTATTGACAATTTTTTCTCTCTACTATGATGGGATTCAATCCTACTCGAAACCACCTTCTTATCCAGATTACGTTTCTCTTGATTCATTCAGATGTACCGTTTCACCATCATCTAAGGCCGAAAATCTGGAGAATTTTAATTAATGTGCTAGTATCATGTCCAGAATTGGGATCTTTGATATTGTCAATCTTATCATTAATGGAGGCAAGATCCTGGCTAATTTTATTCCCTTCGATCTCAACAATCGTCTCCTCCTCCCAATGGGTGGCTGGGCTAGCCACCACCTTAGTACATTATTCAAAATGGTGGCCATACTTCTCACAATTGAAGTAGATAAGATGCAATCCTTCATAATCAACATTGGGAGTCCTTCCCAAAACCAATATCCTTGGCAACAATTTATTGGTTATATCAATTTCAATGCATATTCTAGCAAATTTTCCTCTAAGATGGATAGAGATAGCATGATCTATTTTTATCATGGTCCCAATAGCAGATCTCACCTGCCATAAGAAACATTTGCTATGATGTTCAATAGAAATATTTGGAATATAATACAAACCCAAGCCACTAGAGAACAGTCTTTCTCATCTAAAAAATGAATCAATAAATAATCACGATCCATATCAATAACACTAATCATACCTTACTTTACCTAATCTCTATTGAGTCGCTGCTCCAAAAAAACCAGATGTACTCATTTGTCAAGTACTTTGACAATAAGCGTCACTTGCCATGACTTGTACCATTCATCAAATTCTTTCTTAAATACAGAAATCACAGGACAAGGATCAAACGATTTGTCCCGTTTAGTGGGATCCTCCTCCTCTTTATACCACTGGTCTTCCGGATTAGGAGAGTCCTCCGTAACCATGTTTTGGTTGACATCACTCCTTTGGTTCTTGATTTCAAAGATTGACAAAAGTAAATTGTTATACGATGATTTTTGTGTTGTGGGAGATTCAACTATTTTCTCTTCTGTTATCCCCATGCTATCATCGTTATCATTGATATCAATGATCTCTCGTGCTTTAACCTTCTTTGTGCTATGTTCCACTTGATCTATCTATATTCGTGGACATATTCAATTCAATTCAATATGTTAGATTTTTGTATACTTCATGCTTTTCATTTTAAGAATAAAATAGAGATTTGAGACCAATAAAGCTCTTTTATTTAAAAGTGAAGAAGTGAGTAATTAAAATGAAAAAGGTAAGAATTTACTCACTTTTAAATCAATATTTTACGTGCTATAATTTTTAAAAATGTTATTTGTATACTAAAATTAATTACTAATGTATTTTTGTATAAATATATGTGTAATTTAAATTATTTTTAATGTATATTTGTATTCTAATATATATTTTATATTAATAATTAATTTTAATAACTAATTTTAGTATACACATAGTATAATTGTATAAATTTAATTATAATTAATCTCAGTTTTATCATTTTACAATTCTTTTTATGTTAGAAGATGTTTTGCATGAGGCACTCATATATTTTATGGAGTAAGCTAAGAAATTTTTTATTCCACAAAATGATCTTATTTATTAAATTAAAAAAAATTAGAGAGAGAAAAATAGGAGGTACACAAATTGTGTAAAAGAAGAAAAATCTTTTTCCATAAGAAAAAAAAATCTCATGCACCTTTATTTGTGAAAGAAAAATTTATAAGTAACATTTCTTTTTCTTTTTTTTTTTTACCTTCTTTCAATGTGTATATTTAAAACTTTATCTATCTATTTATAATATATTAAAAAATATACAATTTACAATCATTTCTAAACATTCACGTTACTCTATTTTGTTACATAATTTTTTTTTAGGTGACATTCTTAGATATTTGACATTATTTTATTTCATCACATAATTTTTTTCTTAGATAACATAATATTCTTTAATTTACGAAATGATACTAAAATTCTTTTTCCTTCATTTACTTTTTTTGAGATAAGAGAAATTAAAGTAATTCTATTATCGTTCTTAGATATTTCACGTCATTTCATTTTTTCATATAAAATTTTTCTTAGATAGCATATAATTTTTCCATATAATATTCTTTAATCTACATAATGATACTAAGTTTTTTTCCCCTACTCTATGTACTCTTCTTAAGAAAATTTAATGATGATAGGTTATGAAAAAAAAGTTAACATTAGCAATACTTATTAAAATTTATTTAAAGGATAATTATTTCAAATAAATTTTAAAAAATCACAAGAAAAAGTTTATATGTGCTAATTTATTCCTTTAATATGAAATATCGTTACTTGGAAAAAAGAATTTAAATTGAATTTTATCATAAAGATAATCTTAAACAAGAGACCATAAATTTAGCACAATTATAATATTAAAATTTCTCAAGAATAAGAGAGAGTTCTCTACAATGTGTTAGTATATATTTTTCACTCATACTTAATATTTTTTTATTATGTCACATTATACTTTTTTTCAAGGTGGCATAATCTAATTTTTTTTTTTTTTACATTATGACTTAG
>NC_029786.2:11283609-11293412 GCF_000816755.2 Arachis ipaensis
TTATATAATTTAATATTTATTTCATCATTCTTTATATCCTCTTATATAATCTCATATTTTATGCTGATTTCATTAATTGATTTTAGTGTAAACGTAGAATAGTGGTTACTAATATCATGCCTCTTATTGTTTCTCTTCTATTCTTAACGTAACCATAATTCTTCTTTAAGTTTTCTAATTAAATGATGATAAACTCCCTAAAACACTAGAATGTATAATGTTTTTTTACATTATTTTAGTCATTTTTTTTAAGTTTTATTGTATTCATTAGTTATATATTATCCTTGTCACTTATATATTACTTTTATTTTTCTTTTAACTATTTATATAGATCAAATTAAAAATAATTTTTAATAAACACAAGTAAAAATAATTACATTTAATAAAATAACTTTTAAAATTTAAAAATACTATAAAAGACATAAATTTAAATGTTAAATTTAAAATATATGAAGTTATATTAGACTTCTAAATTTTTTAAAAAATTTCATCTTAAATATTTTTAAAAATATTTTGATCTTTTAAAAATTACAAGTACATGATTTTTTATTTAATAAACACAAAATGAAAAACTTGTGCTTTTATCAAAGCAAGTCTAAATTAAATTAAAGCCCAACATTGCAATATTATGATTTTGATGAGTTACTGTTACTAGTTTTGTTCGTGATGCCAACTTGCAAATAGCAATGCAAGCATTTCTTTGGCGATCTCTCTTTGTTGGTTTGATTTTGTGACATTTGACTTAGTTGTTGTTTTTTGCTATTGCATTGTGAACCACACAACAGGTTACCATCTTTCCAAATTTGAAGAGTATTAAAATGAAAAGCATGAAGAGTTTGAGTGGGATATGCAATAATGAATTTGAACTCCCAAAAGACTCTTTTGAAAAGTTGGAGAGCCTAGCCATTGATGAGTGTCATAAACTGGTCCATGTTTTCACTTCTAATGTGGTGGGAATATTTCAGCATGTAAGCAACTTAAGCGTTACTAATTGTAAGTCAATGAAAGCTATATTTGAGGCAGCAGCTTGGGAAAAGAAGCGAACTTCTAAGGATGCAACACCCAAGTTGCAAGATGTTCATTTTGAATCACTTCCAAAATTAGAGCATATGTTTAACATGAAGAAAAAACAGCTTCAAGAGATTCTTAAGTTAAACAATTTGCATAAGATATGGGTTCAAGATTGTAAAAGGTTGGAAAACATATTTTCTGCTCCTGTCGCTAAAACACTTGAAAATAATCTTGAAGAGCTTGTGGTCTCGGATTGCTCTCAATTGAGGGAAATTGTTTCCAAGAAAGAAGATGCCAGCAGTCTTACTGAATTGAACTTTTTGAAACTTGCAACCATCAAATTTTTGAGACTACCAAAATTCAAGGATTTCTATCCAGGAGCTTATGGAATAAATTTTTCAGCACTCAACAACTTGTCTATTGAACAATGTGACAACTTGGAACCATTCAAAGAAGAAGAAATCATAGATGAACAAAAAAAGCCTGCCCTCTTTCCTGAAACGGTAATAACATTACCTTCAAACTCTTATTTCTATTGTTATTTCATAATAGCAGAAGAAAAATAAATTAGAATAAAATAAAATTGATTAGATTCAATGGGCGTGGTTGTAAATTAAACTCTTTTACATTATCATCAAATAAAAATGTCCCTGAGGTTTGAGAGAAAATTATGGGTCTAAGATGAGTATATATATATATATCTTATGCTCTATTATTAATTACTAGGGACATGTTTTGTTTATTCTTTTTTGGATTTAACCTTCAACCATTGAAAAAAAAATTTCATGATCGCATGAAATTTTACAAAGTCAAAATATCGTCACAATTAAACCCCAATTAAAATGACGTAGAATACGTGTATGAATTTGCATTTTGATATATTTAACTTCATGCATGCTAAATTAATTTTTCTGTGATGATTTATTTCATGTAGGTAATGAACAATTTGAAGTCAATTCAAGTTGAGTCGAGACATGCAACGTCATCGACTAACTATGATTATCGAAAGGATAATCTAGAAGAGCTTCAATTATCTGGACTGAAAGATACTAAAATTCTGTATTCTTTCCTTTATAGCAATCCTAATATGAAGAATCTATGCTTGAATAATGGTTCTTTTCGAGAATTGGTGCCTCTTGAAAGGCTTGCTAAGATTGAAAGCTTAGGAGTTGTTCCACAGCTGAAAAGCTTGAAGCTAACATATCTACTTTATCTTGAGAACATTGGCTTCGAAAGAGACCCCATTCTTCAAAGGATAGAGTCATTGGTTTTTCAAAAATGCCCAAGTTTGAAAACCATAGCACCTTCTGATGTATTTCTCTCTAACTTGACAAAGCTTGAAGTGGTTGACTGTAAAAGATTAAAATATTTAATGTCACCATCAACTGCTAGCAGCTTGGGTCAACTCAACACCATGAAGGTAATTAATTGTGAATCTCTTGAGGAAATTGTATCAGAGGAAGGACAAGAAGGAAGAGAAGAAGATAATAAAGACAAATATGACATCATTTTCAAACAACTGACGACAATTGAACTTGTGTCTCTCAAGCGCCTTGAAAGCTTTTGCAGGTCCAAGAGTTGTGCGTTTCAGTTTCCATCATTAGAGAAATTTGTGGTGAGTGCTTGTCCCAAATTGAAAAGTTTCTCCCAAGAAGAACACATGGAACCACTGCCCAAGTTGGGAAAAGTATATGTTGTCCATGAAAAAGACAAGGTGGAAGCGTACTGGACAAACAATTTACAAGAAACAATACGAGATATATTCAACAAAAAGGTATTGTCTAAATAAATTATTTGACTCGAATAAGATTGTTTGAATTAGAGGTAAAGAATAATATAGGAAATATAATTGTAAATTTAATATAATGACAGATATTTTTCAAAGGCATGGAGGAATTAAGTGTTTCTGATCATCCTCATCTACAACAACTATGGACATGCAAAGAAGCAGGCCTTCAACAAGAATTGTTTAACAATTTGAAATCTTTGAAGCTGAGTGGTTGTGAGTTCGAACCATACGCAATTCCATCAAATGTTCTTTTTAGTTTCAAGAACCTAAAAGAATTGGAAGTGTATAGCTGCGACAAAATAACAGGGATTTTTGAAATGAATGATACTAAGATCAAGGAAACATCGTTCCAACTGAAGAAGCTAACTTTGATATCGCTTCCAAATGTGAGACATGTGTGGAACCCGGAAAAACAAGGAATTCTCAGCTTCAAAAGTCTACAAATAGTGACTGTCAATGGCTGTGAGGATTTGAGAACCCTATTTCCTATAGCCTTGGCCAGAGATCTTAAGAAGCTTGAGGAACTTCATGTTAGATCTTGTGATGAGTTACCCAACATTGTTGAAGCAGAAGAAGCTGGAACTGTTGATGAAAATCTTGTGTTTCCTTGTTTAACCACATTGGAATTGTGCTATTTGCCAAATCTTACAGGCTTTTGCTCTCAGAAGTTTACTCTGGAATGCCCTAAGTTAAATTGCTTAGAGGTATATGATTGCAACGATCAACTGGAGCTATTTCAGAGTCAACGAGACGAAAACCAAAACAGCACTTCAACTGCTAAGCAACCACTTTTCATGAATATAAAGGTAAATAATTTATATTGTTATTTATTATTTGTTATAATATCCTCTAAGGTGAAAGTATTTTATTATAACAACTTTTGAGTTTCATTATTCTATTTTAATAATGATTAACTTTTCATTTTATATTTATGAGTCATTTTATTTTATAGGATTTAGATCTCATACTAGTATTTTTACTCCTAAATTTTTTAAAATTACGTTCTACTTTGTTCTGAAAGTATAGATTATGCATGGCACAAAAGATTTATAAAATCAAACTATTTTTACAAAAAAACGTTGTAAATTGACAAAAGTCTCTGGCTAAGAAGACCAAGGTATCTGTAGATAAAAAATCAAATAATAAAATTTTTAGTTATTATTTTTATATGAAAAAGTCTAATTTTTATTAATAATTAATTTTAACATTCGTTATCTAAAATTTAAAATAATTTAACGTGTATACTTTTGCATTTAATTAGGTGTTACCTATTAAGTTTGTTGCACAAATAGAGAGAGAAAGATAAAGATGAAGAATTAGAGTGAGAGTGAGAGTTTGTTAATTTTAGAAGGAACATTTTTATTTTAATTATAAAAAAATATCGGATAACATATTTTGATTTGTCGTAAAGTAAAAATAGTAGAGAGAAGTAGAAAAATGGAGAGAGCTAGATGAGAGAATTTAGGAAGGAAGTTTATTAATTTAAAAAAAAAATATTTTCTCTCAATTTTAATAAGAAAGTGTCATGTGTCATATGTCATATTTGATTATTAAATTAGATAGTAATATATGATACATAATATATGTATATTTCAATTTTAATTTTAATATTTTAATTTTAATGCAATTAAAGAATGTCATGTTATACATTTTGATTGTCAAATTAGTAATTAGTCATTAATATTGATAATGATATATAAAATAAATAGAGTAGTTGAAAGAATGAGAGAAATAGAGAAAGGAAGAGGAAGAACAGGAGAACTCTTTAATTTTGGATGGAAAAATTTGTTTCAATTGCAATGAGGGAGTAACATGTGGCACATTTTGGTTGTAAAATTAGTAAAGATGATGGAGGAATTTTATAATTTTGGAGGGAAAGATTTAATTTCAATAATAATGAGAGAGTGACATGTAGTACATTTTTGTTATAAAATTAGTAAGGAGGAGAGAAAAATTTCTTAATTTTAAAAAGAAAGATTTAATTCTAATTATAATAAAATAATGACATGTGACATATTTTGGTTCTAAAATTAGAGATATATAATAGATTTATATTCTTAATGTTACTTGCACTATTTCAAAAATAAATAGTAACTTAAAACTCATTTTATCAATTATGTTGAATGACATACACACTTTTGAATTTGAAAAGAGTATTCGATAAATACTCATTTTTTTTTTTATATTTTCTGATGTGAAAAAAACATTATTGTATGTTTTTCACTTTCTTTTAATTTTTTTTCTCTGTTTTCTAATGAAGAAGTCTGCAAATTAAATTTTGTTTTAAATGATTGTTTATATAATTAATCATATAAAATTAATTTATGCGCTTTTAGATTATTTGATTAAAAAGATATTAATACTTATTTGAGTAATACACCAAAAGTTAGTTTTATTAAAACCTAAACCATATATGATAATTACAGTAAAGTATTTTTATTTCCTACATTTAGGGTTAATTTTAATGTTATTTCTAATGTCTAAATCGTTCTATTTAAATTCTTAACATTTTAAAATTGACTCAATATTTTCTTGTCATTAGGGATTAACAGAGTTGACGGCGGGATAAAATAGAAACGATTTTAAAATATTAGGGACTTAAATAGGACAAAAACGTTGGAGATAAAAACGATACATAGAAATAAATTTTAATTTTATTCTTTAATAATATCAATTTTTTACTGTACATAGTTATTCAATTATTTTTTAATTACATCTAAATAAATTACACTTAATCATATTACTTTTATTCTAAATAAATTTATTTTTTTATAATTTTACTCTTAAAAATTTTTTATTCTTTATGAAATATTTGTAGAATGATATTAATAGTTTAATACTTATTTGAATAATACACAAAAAGTTAGTTTTAGTAAACCTTAAACCTAAATCCTAATGATAGTTATTTTGTAAACGCTATATAATAATTGTCTATATCTAAAATAATTGATACTTATTAGAGTCAATGGGCTAACAAATTTACAATTTTGAAATAATTAGTTGTTACTTTTTATAATCCTAAGCTTCAAAAAGTTATTTATACTTATCAACCGTTTCTGTCATAGGATATTTCCAAGATGGAAAATTTGACTCTGAATTGGAGACACACTCAAGCTTTAAGTTCATGGTTGACAAAATTGAATAACGAAAATCTTGAGAGTTTGAATGAACTTTCCCTTCTTGATGATGATGAGAAAAGGAACTCTAATGTGCCAGTTGAATTATTTGAGAAGACACCCAACTTGGAAACGCTGCGAGTAAGCTTTTACTGTGATGAAAACCTCAAAAATATATTTCCCTCCCATGATGAAGCTACTAATAAGGAGATTCTTGGAAACGTGAAAGAATTGAAGCTATCCAACTTAGATGAGTTGAAATCCATCAGTGGAGTAGAATTCTTGTCAAAGCAACTGCGTCTATTCGATGTTTATTATTGTCCAAAATTGACAACAATATTGCTACAATCTTGCTCCTTTCTGAAAGAACTGCACATACAATCGTGTGATGCAATGCTGCGTCTATTCACATCTTCAACAGCGAAAATGCTAATACACCTTGAGGAGTTGCAAGTTCAGAGTTGTGAATCATTGAAAGAAATCGTGGGGGAAGAACAGCAGAGTGCTATGACGGAAGACGAAGTTGAATTTAAGCAGCTAGAGAGGATAACCCTTCGATCTTTGGAAAGCCTGGAATGCTTTTATTCAGGGAATGTCACTCTGAAGTTGCCATCTCTCATTCAACTGGACATTGTGAATTGCTCCAAGATGAAAGTTTTCTCTCATGGAAATGTCGGCGTTTCTAGAAGCATTCAAGTTTCTTACAACTACTCCAGTGATGATTTGGTCTTCCTCCGTGATCTTAATAATGCCGCTCTAGTAGTATTGCAGTCTCTAAGTCAGGTAATAAATAAGGATTGGATTTAGATCCTCTAAAGTTTGAATTTCAGGTTAGAGACTTCTACCCTTTAATAGTTTCTCTTTCATATTTATTTTTGGTCTCACCTATAAAATAAATGGTGAGAGATTATATTTTACTCTCTAAAGTGAAATTCAAGTTTTAGAAGATCCAAATCCAATAAATAAAAACCCTTCTCCAAATAAAATTTTACTATGTGCCACTTTGAAATATTTTCCTTAGAAAGTTAAACACTTGGTTATATTTAACTAAGGCCAATTCTATATAGGGGTGTGTATGGGTAGAGTAAAATCGGGTTTGATGTGACCCAGATTCGCCTCGAAATATATACCGGACCTATTTATTAGACCTGAATTCGACCATAGATCCGATAAAACCTATACACTTTCGGGCCACGATTATACCGGGTAAAAATTGGGTGAAAATCGGGTCGTTAACATTAACATTACCTTGATACCTTCTTATAAGCTAGCATGTGAAAATATCTAAATTTTCAATACTCCAACCATTATTTGACATGATAAAATTCATTTAGAAAAATAAAACAAGAACTAACTCTTCTCTGAAATTAAAGTATAACCATAATCAATACTAATATTGTCTAATAACACCAAATATTTAAATAAAGACAAATAACACAATATTATGCATTAATCAGTCTAAAATCTTATGCATTTTAAATATAAAACATTAACTTATAGTCTTATAATAACTAATAACACAAAATATTAAGATTTACAATACTTAAATTCCACATAAGAATAGCCATCATCCATCACTAATAATAAAAAATATTAATTGTGTATAATGACCGGGCCACCAGGCCGATTTCGGGTGACCCGAGCCATGGCCCAGACCCGACCCGAAATAATGATCGGATCTATTTTTGAGACTCTTACCCGGCCCTAAACCCGGTGAAATCACACCAAATTAACCCCTAAAGTGTTTCGGGCCGGATCGAGTCTTCGAGTCGGATCGGACCATGCACACCTCTAATTCTATATTGTTTTTTATTTGTCATTTACTTTTTATTTAATTTATTTTTTATAGTAATTTTTAAATATTTTATTCTTTTATTTTTATATTTTAAAATTTAAAGTTAATATTTAATTTTTTTTAGTAATTAGACAATAATTTTTAGACACCATAATAAATACTTTTAACTAATTGATGAATAATTCATTTTGCGGCAATTTTAACTCAAAAATAGTATGGAAAAAACAAAAAAAAATAAATAAAAGAAACCATTAAATGAATTAATCAGATAGATTTTTAGTAATAAAATACTTGATGATAATAAAATAAATAATAAGGCTCATTTTTAAACACTCAAATAAAAGTATTAGTATTGTACTCTTTTTTAATTATATAAATTTGAATTTTTTATTTATTATTATTTATATCATTGTTTAAACAAAGGATCTCTAAGGACATCTATGGTTTTTTCTTTTAATTTTGCACTCTCTGCCTTTTTTCGCTCTATGGCTTTTTCGTACAAACCTCACTGTTTGCCTTTTTCCATGAGACTCAAGACATAACAAAATTAAACAGAATAATACAAAATAGAATACATTGAAGGAGAAAAAAAACTGTTGGCTCAGGTAGCTCTGAGAACTCTGTGCCTTGCACTCTCACACTTTCTCCTTGTTTCAAGCCTTGGATGTTCACCCTTACTTATAGGGAGAAGCCTCCACGGTTGAAACCAAACAAACCAAGCTAAGCTTCTTCTTCTTCAAACAGAACCGGTTCGGCCAGAGAGAGAGAGAAGAGATAACCCATGCAAAATCTAACATGCAATTACCTCTAGTCCTTCCTTGGTCATCAATCTTCATCAATCTGAGCCCTTCATCCCTGCCTTGCTCTCCAAGATGAACTTCTGGCCCTTGATACTTCATGATGATGATAGCTTCATCTGCTCCAATCTCTGCCTCTTCCATCACGTAGCCACCCTAGCTACTTCCTGTGGTGGTTGAGCAGAATCAGAGACAAGCCATCCCTTCAAGATTTCCTCCTAGCTGGCCGAAATCTTCTTCAACCATTTTTGGTATGGAGAAGCCAAGATCTCATCACCAAATCTTACCATAAGTGATAAGAATCTCAGCCACTATATTTTTTATGTTTTCTTTTTCTTGCCATCATTGTGATGGTCTTTAGGCGTGCTTCTTCCTCTCTTCGGTGTCTAGTCATGGCTTCCATGGTTTGCTGTGTAATGACCGAATAGAGAAGAAAGAAATGAGAGAGAGGAAAGAGAAATTATGAACAATAATTAATGAAGCAAAGAAAGAGAATAAAGGTGAATTGATTTTTCACTCCCTTTGCTGAGCAACGTGTAGCTTAATGATGTCCATCAAATCAAAGTCCAACTCTCTCTCATGTTTTCAATACATGTATTAACTTCACTTTAATAAAATTTAAATTCCACTAGAAATAGATTCTGTTGGAAGCTTGTAGCATATTTAAAAAAGGGTTTTATTAAGTTAAAGAAATGCATTGTGCTCCATTCCCCTTAGTTTCGGATCAGCCTCTTTGTTGGGCTTTTAATTTTGGTTTCCTGGCCCAAATTATCACAAATTGCTTCAGCCAAAATAATTTAGACAATGTGTTCCAAGGCTGAGCTTCAATTAGCATATTTTGGACTTGCCAATTTTCTTTCCTTTCGGTCCAAATCAATTCAGCCATAATGATTAAGAATTTATATCAATGCTGAATATTTTTCATCAAATTGGACTTGTAAATTTCTTTTATTTTTGGCCCAATTCATACCTGTACAACAAAATAAATTAATTAACATATATTATATTAATAGTTTTGCTGTTAATAATGTTTGATCATCATCAATTTAAAATTAGAATTTTCCAAACTCATCATATTATGAGTTTAAAATTTAAGATTTAGAATTCAAAATTCAAAATGTATCGCACTTTTTATTTTATTTTTTGGAATGCATTAAAATTCACCAATAATAATTTAGTTTAAGTTTGTGTATTGCATTGAAAAATATCATGTATTGTTCATAGTTAATAATCACTTGTTAATTATTATTCTCTAATTGATAATAACAACATTAAAAAAATCTTATCTCTAATTG
>NC_029786.2:11293464-11331858 GCF_000816755.2 Arachis ipaensis
TTTAACTCGAGGTTTTGAATACCAGAATTAAAAAATAGAATAATGCGACTAAAATGTAAGGACATTATAATCATTTTTAGACAATAATAAAATATGAAAAACTAAACATAAAGAAGTGCAACTGTGATGTATAATGAAAATACCTTTAACAAATTTTCAATTAGGATTTATATTAACAGAAAAATATTTTAATTTAATGAAACTTAGTTAAAAAATGAGATAAAAATGAAAATAAGAAATAACTATAAATAGAAAGATATATCATAAAAATTTAATTGAGATAACTAAATAATTATTTTATGTATGTTCATTTATTTACCTATCATTTTAAGGATTATTAAGATTATATTCATTTTTGTTTTAATTTGTGTTCTTTTTTTTTTTTTTAGATAATTATTTTTATTAAACTTTTTTTCCATAATATCTCACTTTTTGTAACACCCTAACTATCAAAATGTCACGCTTCCGGCTGCACTATTCTGATAGTTTGGGTATTACGACGATTCTTAAAATATTTAATATTAAAATATGAGTCTGTTTAAAACTTAAACCGTATTTTTCAAAAGACCGTTTAAAAGGTTACATAACTCTATACTTTTAACCACACACATACATATACACAGTATTAACTTACAAGCTTTACATAAAAACAAATCCTATCCCTCTTACAAATTGTGAAATAATGAATAATAACTAAAGTAACACAAAACATCGCGACAACAACGACTAGGTAAACTCTTCATGACTTTTGCGTCCATATCCTGAAAAGGAAAATCTGTAGGGAGTGAGAACATCATCCTCGAAAGGGTTTTCAATAGAGGGTTTTGAGAATTACTATAATATAATACGTGAAGATAAAACTCTTTTTAAAGCATAGTGATTAATAATCGTCTTATGCATCCTTTTAAAACCCAAAGATTTACCATTAAAAACTTGAAATCTTTTCTGAAAAAGGAAACTGTTATTCCTTCAAAAATTCAAAAGCCTTTCAAAAGGTTTTTCCTAAACAGCATGAATAACCAACCTGTTCTAAGCATAGGTTCATTAAGTCTATGCTGAACTAGTTTAGTTTTGCATACTTTACTAAACGAGAAACACAAACCAAACAAAGCCTTCAGCCCATCTCATAATTAACCACGGCCTTAGGCCCAAGCAACTGAATCAACAACTAGTTCATTACAATCCAACCAATTTTCAGTCACAAACACAAGTAAGAATGTTCAAACACAATCGAGCAGTTATATCAAGTAGAACAATTAGGAGTTAAACATAACTATTTACATAGGCAAACCAATTACAATATGCACACCCAAATAATGTCATATAAATGCATATGATGCATGCCTGTCCTACTGGCCATGAACTCATGCATCGGTTATGTTGTCAGACCCGACGGCCTCCTTCTCGACAGCATGGCGGCGGCAGGGACGTTTGGGAGATGCGACGACAGCAGTTGGCTTCGCGTTGGACGGCGGCGACGAAGGCGCGGCGGCTCCAAGCCTGCGACCACCCCTCTCTCTCCGTGATTCAGCTTCGACGGTGGCTCTACGGTGGACCAGCGATGACGGCGATGGCACGGACAGCAGCAGCGGCGGGACGTTCCTCGCGCGGCTCTCTCCCTCGGTTCTGGCCTTCCTCGCGATGGCGACGAGCAGCGAGCAGCTTTGCGGCGACAGCGAGGCCCACCGGTGCTGGCTCGTGCCTCTCTTCCTCTTCTTTTTCTCCGTTCTCCCTGCTTCCCTCTGCTCCCCCCTTCTTTCTTTCTTTTACTTTTTCTGAGGTGTTTACTGAAGGGAAAAAAGGGTAGCAGCTAGGGTTCTATTTAGACAAAAGAAAAAATGTGGGTTCAATTAGGGTTAGGGTTTGTGTATGGAATTAAAAATTTTGGGGTTTAATTTGAAATTAATTAAATCCTTGAAATTATTTTAAAATATTATTCGTTGTATTAAAATACTATTTGGTTTTCACTCAAATACTCTAATTAAAAATATAATAATACAATATAATTAATTTTCTTTATTAACAAAACTTAAAGTATTTAATTATAAAGATATTTTGTTTTATGGTCACGCCAAAAGAGATATTAATTAAAATAATTTTGACAAAATGATCAATGTGGGTAAATATAAAATTTCAAATATCTATTTATAAAATGTTTAATTTGAATATAGTGGTAAGTGACAAACAAATAATTAGAAATACATTATGCTAACCATATCTAAATATTTATAGACAAGTGATACATAGATTTTTTATATCAATTTCAAACCATCGGTAAAGAAATTTATATGTTGTCTATTAAATTTGGTAAGATGTTTAATCGTTTTTTCAATAAAAAAACTTAGAATTTATTTATTATTTTTTCTGTAATTAATTATATTCACCATTATTGTTATTTCTGATAAGAAATTTGAAATGTTTAAAGTTCTAATTAATCTTTTTTATTATATTTATTTTCTTGACATAACAAAACATAGAGACATGAGACATTTGGCAATCACTCGGAGCTGAAAGATTTATGGCTTGATAAAGTGCATATCTCAGATGAGGCCTTCTCCTTTGGTCATACTTTACCAATTTTCCAAATACTTAACACAACTAAGCAAAATTCTAACAATTCTTTAGAGGCTTGGAATTATATTATATATATATATATATATATATATATATATATATATATATATTTTGTTAGCATTGTTTTATGGTCACGCCAAAAGAGATATTAATTAAAATAATTTTGACAAAATGATCAATGCGGGTAAATATAAAATTCCAAATATCTATTTATAAAATGTTTAATTTGAATATAGTGGTAAGTGACAAACAAATAATTAGAAAATACATTATGTTAACCATATCTAGCTAAACCTTTATAGACAAGTGATACATAGATTTTTTATATCAATTTCAAACCATCGGTAAAGAAATTTATATGTTGTCTATTAAATTTGGTAAGATGTTTAATCGTTTTTTCAATAAAAAAACTTAGAATTTATTTATTATTTTTTCTGTAATTAATTATATTCACCATTATTGTTATTTCTGATAAGAAATTTGAAATGTTTAAAGTTCTAATTAATCTTTTTTATTATATCTATTTTCCCGACATAACAAAATTCAGAGAAGTCTTGATCTTGGCTATCACCCAGAGCTAAAAGATTTATGGCTTGATAAAGTACATATCCCAGCTGAGGCCTTCTCCTCTGGTTTCAATTTGGAAAGTTTGATGGTGAAAGGGTGTGATGAATTCTTTACAACCGCAATACTACCTTCTCATTTACTTTCCTTCTTCAGTCGATTACAAGAGTTGATGGTGTGGGGATGCAATTCTGTTGAGGCCATATTTGAAGTCAAAGATACAACAGCAGATATTGTTATTCCTTTGAAGATATTGACTTTGGAGAAACTTCCAAATCTGAGACATGTTTGGAACAAGGATTCGGAAGGAAAGCTCAGTCTTCCCAAACTGGAGGAGGTTATTATTGATGAATGTGCAAGCTTAAAATCCGTGTTCTCAGAATCAGTTAACATACAGAGGTTAGAAGTAAAGAATTGTGAAAAGTTAGTTGAAATTGTCTCCAGAGATGAACTAGTCAAAGAAGAAGAAGTAAATAAACCGGTTAATATCTTCTCCAAGCTATCTTATCTGAAACTGTGGAATTTGCCAAATCTGAGCTACATTTATCATGGAATGGAAGACTCTGAATTTTCATTATCAAATGCATTACTACCATGGCATATACTACCTTCCCTTCATAAATTGGAAGAGTTAGTCGTTGAGAATTGTGGTTCCTTTGAGACAATATTTGATGTGAAAGATGCTCCAACAAATGATGTGAAAGATACAGACATAATTTCTGTTGAGGTCATATTTGAAGTCAAAGATACACCAACAGATATTCCTTTGAAGAAGTTGACTTTGGAGCATCTGCCAACTCTAAGTCATATTTGGAACAAGAATCTTAAAAGAAGTCGTCTCAGCTTTCCATGTCTGGAGGAAGTGGTTGTGAATGGATGTAAAAGCTTCACAAGCTTGTTGCCAGCATCATTGTCCATGTCTAACATGATAAGGATAGATGTAAAAAACTGTGAGGAATTGGTTGAAATTGTTACAAAAGATGATGAAGCAGACAATGAAGAAATAAATAAAGAGCTTATTATGTTTCCTAAGCTAACTTCATTGACTCTGTACAATTTGCCAAATCTTACATACATTTATGCTGGAATGCAAATTCTAAATTTGCCCAAATTAAGAGAGTTGGATATTTCTCATTGTAAATTTGCAACAGATTCTAATGCAAAGGTACAAAAGTTCCTACCTTAAAAATATTCATAACTTTCTAATCTTGTTAGCTTTATATATGATCTGCTTATTTTTTTTTGTAGAATATATAGTTTTGAGAAAAATGCATTTTATTTATCACAATAAGCAGCTCATTCTTATTTTGTTTGTTAATAAGTTAATATATCTCTTGCGCACCAATAAGTCTTTTAAATTATTCATAATGAGCCAAATGCATGTATCTATAATATGAGAAGCTACCCACCATTAGAAAATATGAGCAGCTTTTGTCATTTTTGATCTCTTACTTGTATATGTGGTAATAGCTTATATGCACATTTAAGATACCTATATTTATGCATTGTTATTCAATTTAAAAATTGCATGCTGAACATATAAAACATTGCATATTCATATATCGATTTATATTAATAACATGTTATACGTAATAATGTTAGATATTCGTTTCAAAAAATTTGTTAAGATAGTTTATTTTTTTGTCAAAAAAGTATTCTCAGTCTTAAAAAGAGAATATACAATATTGAACTTATTTTAATTCTTTCATGATATTACTTAAAAAAAAATTAACACTTCTATTTTTTTTTAAATAAGCTTATTGAAAAAGTTAACTCTATTGATTTGTCACCCTCGTATATTTCAAGTATAATGTCAAATAATATTTCTGAAATTAACTACAATAAATTCTAGTTTGGCAATAAACTCAAAAGAATTGATTCTTATTCTGAGTTTAGGATTAAATTAAGAGTAGTATCTATAAATTTTAAACAAAAAGACTGAAAATAGTGAGTTAATATTTTATTTAAAAAAACACTCAACTATTTTGTAATAGACTTTGTCACAATAATACATTTTCATAACTAAAAAAAAAGTGACAAATTCTTTACTAAATTTGGTATTGACTTTTGAACAAATTGATATTTTTAAGGGGAGTACTAGGGAAACAATGAAAATTTTGAACAACATGAACAACCACCAATCAAATGAAAATACACCACATTCTAATTTAATGCTACTAATTAAATTTACTCTTTTAACCCTATTAATTCACATTGTTTACACATTGTTCAAAAATTTTGTTAGTTACCTATACTTTTCCTATTTTTAAATTCAATTGTCATGTGAAATCTTTTTTTATTTATAACAAAAGCTATATTGACAGAGTAAAATCACATTTTTTTCCACAAACAATTGATGTTTTCTTCATCATCAAGAAAAGTAGATTTTTAACACGTTTAACTTATAAGCTTCTAAACTTCTGCATGCTTCATTTATGTCATTTTATTTGGAATACTTGTACGCATTTTGCAGCAATTAAAAAATGGAGAAGGTAAATTATGTTCACATGTCATGATGGCCATGTGTTGTCCTTCTTATTAACTTTGAATCCGATGGAGCAGGTTTTTACCCCTCACTTAGAGCGACTATCAATAGACATGGAAGGTGTGATGATGCTTGACAAAGGACTGCTTCATTTGGACCCCAAAAACATAAAATATCTAAGATTGCAGGGCTTTAATGACTCAGATGCCGCATCTGCTTTTAATTTCTTCCCAAAGAAGGTGCCACTTCCCAATATTCAAATGCTTGTGGTGGCCGACAGTTCTTTCAAAGAGATATTCCCCTTACAAAAGCCTGAGATTATTCATTCACAGCTGCTTGTTCGAGCATTGGAGTTGAGGAATCTGCACAAGCTTGAATCCATTGGGTTACAGCACACTTGGGTGGCCCCCTCTAATCTCACATGGCTCAAAATTGAGGGTTGTGCATCTTTGAAGTATTTGTTCACTTCTTCAGCCCCCAAATGCCTTGTTCAACTTAAAGAGTTGCTCATATCCAACTGTGAAGCACTCGAAAGCTTAATGGTGGATTATCAACCACATGATGATGATCATGATGTCATCATATTCAAAAAGCTTGAGAGACTGTCTCTTAGCCAAATACCAAAACTTGAGAGCTTTTACACTGGAAAGTCAACTTTGAATTTCCCATCTTTGAAGGAAGTCAAGGTCACCGAATGCAACAGATTGGAGTACATGTTCACATTCTCAACTGCCAAAAGCTTGAAAAATTTGAATGAGATGAAGATTTCCAAATGTGAGTCATTGGAAACAGTAGTTTTGACAACACAAGAGGCAAACCAACAACATGAAGATCTCACATTCCCAGACCTCAAATGTCTGACTCTTAGCGAATTACCAAAATTTGAAAGTTTTTTCACGAAAAACTCATTAACTTTGAATTTCCCGTCTCTAGAGAAAGTCGAGGTTACTGAATGCAACAGATTGGAGTATATATTCACATTCTCAACTGCCAAAAGCTTGCATAAATTGGGGAATATGGAGATTTCCAAATGTGAGTCATTGGAAACAGTAGTATTAGCAGAGGCAGACGAGCCACATGAGCTCACATTCTCAAACCTCTGGGATCTGTCTCTAAGCGAATCCCCAAAACTTGGAAGCTTTTTCACGGGAAAGTCAACTCTGAAATTCCAAGCATACTTGTACATTGAGATCAGTCAATGCAAGATCATGAAAACTTTCTCACATGGTGACGTGGAAGCACCTAAATTAGAGATGGTGAAGATAGATGGAGTTCGTTGCTCGAAAGATAATCTAAATGCTGCAGTCAGTCAACAATTTGAGAAACGATCTACGCAGCATTGATGAGTTAATTAGTACAACTATAATTTAACATGTAAGTTAGTTCCTCTATCTGCTAAATTTGCATCATCTTTTACTTTTCATGTTACGCAATGCACCAAAACAATAGAAAAAGTTCTGTTTGAAATGTCATTTGATTTGCTCCCTCCATATTCGGTTATATTAATTTTTGATATTGCTCATTTTATTATCCAATTCTTGTCCTTTGTAAGAATTTAATAAATTAAAGAATGGTATAGTTAATGTAACTTGACTTAACTAGCTCTTGTATATAAATTCTTGCAGGAAATTTGTTGCTTGCTAAGGGAAGCTTATTTTCAATGCATTTGTTACCACTTACCAGTTAGCCTTGCTCAAGGAGCAATGGACAAATAAATAAGGACGGTTGGTAAGTTTTTTTTTTTCTCCTTATTTTGAGAAAAAAAAAAATTAGAAATGGTTATGCTTTCATTGTAATTTTGTATGGATACAATCTGATGATTATGATAACTGAAATTATTAGGCCAGGTAACAAATTAGATAGAAAAACACACAAGTTAATTTGATGCTGTTACATATTTCTTTTTGGAAAGTTTTACTCTTAAGTTTGGTTAACATTCAACTCAAATCATGGAGAGTTTTGCTTTTTCCAATCCTATGACTTTTTTAACTTTAGTCAATATTAACCAACACAATTGTTTTTATGAAATTTCATTTCTAAGGTTTTACGGGACACCAAATGCAGCAATTAAGAGGATATAAGTGGATCCCATCATGGCAACAAATATTCATTTCTGTTTGAGTATGGTGTGGTGTGCATGACCTGAATAAGTTCCCTGTATCACTATGCAGGAAGAAGTGTGTCATTGCCTTTTAAGTGGTATAGCTATAAGCTCAGTGTGTTTTATGAATAAAATTATATCTTGTATTTTTATACAAGATGTAAGGTGTCTAGTTAAGTTATTGAGAGCACTAGCGTATTTTTAGAATGAAAGTTTATTGTAATAATTTTACAATATTGAAGGAGTGTGGTTTATATTGAAGTTATAAGAGAATGTTTTAAAAATAGGATTGACAATGGTATATAGATATATTTCTACATAAGACCATTTTAATCCATAAAGTTAACCTTATATTTCTATAAAATTTCAAATTGTGTATGCCTTTTTGCATAAAGCATATTGCTATGGTAACGATGACATGAATATTTTTCTTTTCCAAGAATTGTGATTGTTGGATAAGATTTGTCGTATTAATTAGCTAAAAATATACTGCCATCAAAATACTGCTAGCAACGGATAGAAATAAGTGTCTCGACAGTTGACAATCTTAATTGGATATAATTATTAAAACATATGATTTAATTTAATAGTACAATGTAATATATTTAGAATTTAGTTCATCTAATATTTTGTTCAATACATGAATAATGACTTTAAATTAATAAAAAAAATCATAAGTATAATTAACTAAACGAAACAGTAGTTAGTACTTAGGACAAAAGTACTCTGACTTTATTTTAAGATAAATTCACCATTTCACCTCATAATAAATTTTCTTATTCCAAAAATAATACAATACCAAAATAGAGTGGAGAATTCTTAAGCATCATCAACAACAAAAATGATGATGCGTGCAAAACTGCAAAGTCAATCATGAGACATGAAGATTTTGGATTTCAACTTGCAGTGTTCTAAGTTTTTTCTCAACATTTGACAATTCCTCTTGAATCTCTAGAAGCATATTCAGTCTATTCTGTGCTTGATCTTGGTAAGGCTTGCCAAGAACTTTCACATAATTGTCCAAATATTCCATGCCTTTATTGAAATCTTTATTAATGGCCTCTTCAAGTTCAGATGCCAACTTTTCTGCTTTTGCTTTCACTTTATCTATCACACTCTGTCTGCGTCTAGGAAATTTGGATATAGCTAGATACCTGACAAGTCAATGTCAACCAAATTTGAGCATCAAGTCATCAACATGATCTAGCAACTAATCAGAATCATTATATTTACTAATTATTTCATGCAACTCTTGCCGTAATAGTGTAATATGTTTCCTTTTACGGAAGATTTAAGACCAGAGATATCACAACTCTATCACAACATGGAACAAATTTTGAAATACAATCTTGAGCAATAAGAAAGAAAGTCAACTACAGATAAAAATAGAAAATCATAATACCCGCCAGCAGAACAAATGCCAAGAGCAAGAAGATCTTCCAATGTTGTTGGTAGCAAAGATGTTAGTAGTGAAGCAGATAAACCAGCCACACCCACTTCACCAAAAGTCGATAAAAACTAATATTCAAAAAATGTTCAGATGTATTGACAGTATCATAACTAAATTTAAGTAACAATAAATAAATAAATAAACAAATAAATAATGATGTCAAATCTCAGTATACAAAAAGAAACAATAAAGAAAACTTTTATTACTTAAGAAGATTCACATGGGATGGGATTCACAATAGTGCAAAGCTTGCAAGGGTCAACAAGCACAACATAGTGCAGTATTGCAAAAACTACCAAAACAACTTGCAAGAATGGTTGTTCCACAACTCAGGTCCTTCTAGAATGCTGCACACGGCCTAGAGCTCCTATAAAAAAGTAAAGGGGTTAAATAGGATATTAAAATCACCAAAGGCATTTGACATGCAAAACCAATCCACAATAGCTATCGAGAAACCTCCAAATCAAGTTCATTAACATTAGACTTTGAATATAAATGTGTTCACAGGTACCAAGAGGAAAAAAGTTTATGTGGATACACACTTATGAACACAAGACAACAGAGTGAGAAGGAAGAAACTACCTCAGCGTACACCAAATACCTCTTGTGATGGATCATACATATTTGAACCAGGAAAGATCTCCTCAAAATCTTGTTTCACTTTGTTTCTCAGAAGTGGATGAGGTAATAGCCATATCAACAGAATCCTGAATGATAGCTCCTCTGGTGGATCCGGAGAATTCTTCATGTCCTCATACACATTCATCACATCTGCAAGAGATCCATTCTTCAAGAAGCCTCTTATGACCTCAGTATAGGTCTGAGAATCAGGGTAGAGATTCTCCTTTTCATGCTTTCCCACATTTTCATTACTTCATCCATCTTTTTAGCCCTTGCCAGTGCAATAATCAAGTCCTTATACAAGTATTTATCCTGAATGTGCCAATCTTGCTTTTGTATCACCTTAAAAACTTGAAAATTTATTAACATACTTGTAAGACCAACAGAGCAAACACCACCTACAGGTATCAATATAGAAATAAAATTCAGCAAAAAGAGCATGCCTCCAAATCCAATAACTTTATCAATACTCTCTTGATATTAACTTTGATTTACTATTCAGCTAAAAATGTCATTAGAGGCACTATTAGTGAGAGTTCATTAAAGTAAATACTATCCTTTAATCAAACCTTAGAAAAAAGTATGCTAGATTGCTAGTACTTAGTAGCAATATCTCTAACAGACATTTTAACAAACAAGTTACGGGCAACCAACAATACAATGAAAGAGTGAATAGAAGAGAAGATAGAGAACGAGAAAGAAACCATGAAGGCAAGAGAAACTTCTTCTTAGTGCTCAAGCTCAGGGAGAACAACGATGATTAAGTCGAGCTTCAAGACATGGTTTTTGATGAACTTGTGAAGTTTGTCGATCCAACCGAGAACTGATGGCTTTTGCAGCTCAATTGATATGCAGAACCGTCTTTTTTAAAAACCATTATATCTATCAGAAATCGGCTTGTCGAACCGAATCGGGATAATTTTTTTACTAGAACTCTTTTCGATTACAGATAAAGTATGTAACAACATTTTTTATCCACTTCAATATGCACCTCCATTTAGTTAGCTTCCATGTGCTCATTTTAATTTATACTTTCTGTTCTTTGATGTTTCAAAACTTGACACTTTCTAAAATCGATTCCTATGCCCTGCTGAAGTTGATAAGCTTTTTTAATACTGCTCCAAAAAGGTGAACATTTCCTTTATTTGTACTTTTTTCTTTTCCCGACTAAGTAATTAATTTTTCACTACTATCATATTAATCTGCACTTTTTTTTGGGTTGGGGGAGGGGGAGTTATATTAATCTGCATAGTTAAATTACTCTTTTTGTAACATTGAGGGCCAAGGCTGTTATGGATGGTGCTTCTTGTTTGAGCTTCATTTTGTAGGTTGAGGGTTTACATTTACTGATTAGTCGTTGTATATAGTGTTGAGACGGATTGAACATAGATCGGTTTGGAAGATGTTGATGCTCTTTTTCAGTTTTGTCGTCCATAACTCCATATCAGCAATGTACAAATTGTTATCAAAGGGAAAAAATTTTTTAGTATTTGCCGAACAGCATGATGGATAATAAACTTTTAAGCAATGGGTATGAAGATTTTTCCTGTTTCAATGTGTCCAACAATTTCATCTTCCTCTTCTTTTATTTCTTTTATTTATTTATTTTTTTCACTATCTTTATACTATCAATTGATAATTTAGTGAACATCTTGAAGGCAGGAATAACGGAGTTTGATGAAAAATCTTGTTGACTAGCACTGCCATGTCTCTAATCTATATTCCAAACTGGTCTCAACTTAAAACATGTTAAGGGTAAAAAACAGGTGCTGGTTCGGAAAGGTGGAAAACATAAGTTGCTAATTGGATAAGGAAAGAATAATTTGTGTTAGAAGTGGTGAAGAGGTGAATGTAACTTCTGGGAAAGGTGGAGATGAGAATAGAGGAATAACCTCTATAGGAGACCCAGTGGTCAGCAAGATTTGCATAAATTTCACATGTTGAAACAATGTTACTTCAATAAATAATAAGCTTAATTAACGAGTTGTAATCAGGAAAAAAAAAATTAAACAATAGATGAGACGGTGGGACCTACTCCTAGATATTTTCTCCTTTCTCTAACCCTAACTTCACCACTCACACACTCTCACTCACCTCACACCCTCTCCCTCACAGCACACACAGACTTGAAGGAAATAGAAAGAAAGAAAGAAAAGGGAAAAAGAGAATAGGGGAGACCATGAGAAGAGAAGGGAGGAGGAAGGAGAGAGCTGTCCACGCCGAGCCACCACGCGAGGAGAGAGAGAGCCGCGCCTCGTCATTGCCGGCCTGGAGCTCGCCCTTCGTGTCCCGTCGCGTCGCCGCCAGCCGCGTCCAGCTCGCCGCCGTCGCATCACCATCAGAGGCCAGAACTGAGTGAAATGCCTTTGAGAGAGGGGACGAGCGCGAGAGAGGAGACGAGGAAGAAGGACTACCGCTGTTCTGCCTCGCTACCGTTAAACCTGCTACAGCTTCCGCGCCTTGTCTCAATCGCCACTGAGCCTCAACCGCCGCCATGCCAAGTCGCCGTCACTGAGGAGAGCACGAGGAGAGAGAAGGGAGAGACTTCGCAAAAGGGGAAGGAGAATACGACAGAATTCGTCGCCGGGAAGAGGGGTAACGGTGGTGTGTTGCCGCTGCTGCTGTCGTTGCTGGGGAAGGAGGTCACCTTCGAGCTGCGCACCGCCGTCAGAGCCATTCCTTGCTGGTGCCGTTGCCGGTCCTATGCTTCCGGTTTAAGCATCTTATCGGAGCTAATGTCGCCATCACCGTTGTGGTTTCTGGAAAAATGCCGATGAATAGTGCCTTTGTTTTGGTCTAGGTCTTTTCCTTAAACTTGCATCGTTTCCACTTTTTCTCTGCTACTATTCCATTTATGCTACCTTGTTTCCATTCTGTTTCAGCCGCTATAGCTGTGACTATTACAAAGTTGTTGCTGTGGGATTAGTTGGAGTTGTTGCTACTGTCTCGGTCTAGATTCTACGTCCTTTCGATCAATTCTATTCCAACCATCTTCACCCTTTTAATTTGTCACTCCGGTTTCAGTTTCTTCGGTCCCATGGGATCAAGTTGTGAGTAGGCTTTACATTTATAATTGTTTGGCTTTACGTCTATAATTATTTGGATATATGGTGCTTGAACTTAGTTATACTTATAAAGATTATTATCAAATGATTTTAAATTGATTTTACTAATTGATTTATTAGAACTAAATGCTTATCCTTGTTAAACTCATTTTAATATGCACATGAGACTATATATTTTTATGAGACTATATGTATATTGAAGAAGTTTTATATTATTTTAATGTATTTGATTTTATTCGAATATGTATTTTTAAAGTATTGAAATTTTGTTGGTATTCACTTATTTTGGAATTGTGAAATATTTTGGAATGCCTTAAGATTGAGAAAATATGATTGAATATGATTTGGATGAGAAAGTATTATCTGATTTGATTTGATTCGATGCCTTATATATTTGTAAGATCAAAGATTTGTTGTGTTTGAAATTATATGTTTTGAATTGGTTTGGGAGGCTCGCATTAGAAAACCGTAGTTAACGGCAGTTATGACGTTAACCTAGATGCATCTGGCTCATACCTCAGCTAGCAGGGGTGTTGCTAGCCTAACGTGTAGGCCACACGTTGGATCTGTTATTCCGTACGGACACACTAGAGGAAAGGGCTACCCATAGAGGTGGAGCCGCCCAAGTGTGGACTTTTGATTTGATTTCTGTATGAGAACTCCCTTATTGATTCACTTATTATATGAATTATTATTTTCTAATTAAAATTATTTTGATATAATGTTTATATGGTCTCATGTCGATTATAGATGTATTGTCTGGTCACTGAGTTGCAAAATTCACCCCTTTTTTTTTAAATATTTTTCAGGAACAATTCCTTGTTTATGTAAGACTTTTTATTCAAGAAGTAACGATCTGCAATGAGTACTTATTCTTGATGAGTTCCTAGATGTAGATGCTCCATATGACACAGGCAGGATTCAACAATTCTTAATTATTTTAATTTTTGTTAAAAATGTATAATTATCTATTTTAGGACTTGTAAAATATTTATAACTTTCTTATTCAATTTATATTTGAGCATGTTAGGCTTGCTATGAGATTATTTTTCTGAGCGCCGGTCATGGCTCATTTTGGGCCTTGACAAAGTGGTATCAGAGCTTAGGTTTAATCTGTATAATATGGAGCAAGTGTCCTATGGTAGAGTCACAATTGTATAAATAGAAGCGCGCTTATTTGTACAAATTGTGGCACTATCAGAGGCCTATAGAAATGTCATCCTTGTTCTCTATGTCATTGTTGTCTTCTGATTAATGTGATCATGCGTCCTCTGCCGCTTCTTGCTACTCCTATCCTTTGGTAGGTTTTTCGAACGTGTTTTTTTCAATGGCTTCAGTTTCGGCTTCGGTTGGCAATTTCTCTCGTAGTCAGTTCTAATCTTTTTTGTTTATATAAATACATGCTTCAATCTTCTTTGTCTTCGTGTTCTGTACGATTCCTGATGACAAAATTTTATGCATTATTTAGAAGATTTGTTTGGTGTTTGATATACATCAATATCTAATTCTTTCATAGAACTTTATTTGAATTTATGGATGGTATAAGTTACTTAGTTGGTGATCAAGATGCTTTGTTCTGGATATTGGAGTTTGTTCTTCTCATATTAATTTTCTTTGATGTTATGATGTTTGATTTGTTTGTGATTCTACCTTTTTTCGAATCAATAATTTTGAAAATTGTTATTCAGTTGCTCAAGGAGAAGAATTATGCTATAAACATATGAATGAAGTGTTATTGCTATTTGTTAGATTGATGGTTTATCTGCTTAGGTATGGTGAATTATTCGGGTGATTAATTGGATGGATTGAAAATATTTTTCAATCTAGAAGTTCGGTTGAGCTTTTTTTTTCTTTGTTGATCTGGTTCTATTATGGTACTATATTGTCAAATATGGCTTTTCTGTTATGGAACTATTTTTCTGGTTGTTCAGGTGATATGATTATGAACGCTTGCTTTTTGTTGGTGATTAGATGATGAATTTTGCTCTTGGCTAAGATCTAAAATTTGAGAATTCTCTCAACCTTAGTTTTTTGAAAATTTTTCTGCTCTCAACTAGTTTTTATTCTCAGAGGTTTAGAGAGATTAGTTTTCTTGATTTATAGTGCCTTGTGATACTGTGATTTTAGATCTTACATACTGAAAAGAATTTCTATTGATTTTCAACAAAAAAGACTAGATATGTAAATCCTCAAAGCTGAACAAATTTTATATACAAGTTTTTTTTTCCTTGTTATATTAAACTAATGATTTTTAAGCATATGATGATTATCTTGAATATATGTTAAATTTTAGCTTGCACGTGAGTATTAGCCACTAATTTAGATAGTTGCTTGCCGATATATGTTGCATGATTAGTGATTATTATAGTAACTAACATAACAAACAAGTGATCTGGATTAATTGCTTTTGAGGGATGCATGAGGTTATTGATTGCTGCTGTAAAGTAGTTTAATAATATATCATTGTTGCTGAATTGGTGATTGATGTGGTTGTAACCTGATGAATCTTGGTTGAGAATTTCTAACGTTAGTTAATAGTGAGCTAGGAGGTTCTCGTATCTTATCTTATTCTTAAAGTGTTTATGGTTTAAACTTGACTTTCATACTTATGTGATTATTTATTTAATTATTTTTGTTGTTATTCTTCCATGAACAAAGAGTGAATGAACTAAGTTCTAATTGCTCAACTTATATATCATTGGCTTTATGATATAGCGATAGCTCTCGATTAGTTGATGCTATTTCCTTTAAATAATTCGCTTTTAAGATATCAAAGAAGAATTTTTCCTTTTAAATTCATATGATTAGTATGGTAATGCTCACTTGAGAATCATGTACTTGTACAATATTTTAATTTGCTAGCCCATTCGTATTTGACACCTTGCACTGAAATTGTGGGAGATGGAGATTGGAAAATTTCTTGTTTGCAATGTATGAAAATTGGAGAAGTCTAAACTCTAAATAAATTGATGAATGAATTTTTGTATTGTGAGTTCTTTTTGAGTCATTGGGTTTGATCTTGAGTTGTTCCATCATAGCTTGTTAACCTAAGAAATAATGGATATGGATTGATCATAGTTTGATCTTAAAGATGTAAAATTTATCAATTTTCTTTCTTTTCATGAGTTTTCTATTTTTAATTGGTGCATTTATTTCGGACTTTATCATATGTTGCATTTGCTTGTTTGAATCTTTCGTTTATCAGTATGTTTTGATTGATTGTGTTTGAATATTTTTTTCTTTTCTTCTCTCTTTTCATAACCGTGTAAGTTTTCTCACTCACGCCATGCTGTTTTATATTTCATCCAATTTGATTGATGTCTTTTTCCTTTTTCTCTAATATTTTAGAGAATTTTACTTCTCTTTATATTTTCTTTGTCTTTTTGCTGCCAATAAATTTGATAAACTTTATTTTAAAAAAAAAAAGAAAGTTACTAAGTCTTAATAGTCAAGTCTATTCTCTAATTCAGAATATACGATTTTTGGTTTATCCATCAAAATCTTATTTTATTGTTCATCAAGATTAAGAGTGTCCTAATTTTTTTTTATCCTAGATTGTCTTTTAGATGATGGGATAAGTTCATATGTTTTGATTTATATGTCTATGGATGATGCATCTTATTTGTTCTACCTTTAAATCATATTTATGGTTTATTTTATATATTCACAAAAATTTTCTTTTAGTAAACTAAATCTCACAGCACATTATGCATGTACTCTTTGAACTTAGTAAAAAGTATTTTATTATTACTTTGTGTTTGGTCTAATATAAAAAAAATAGCTAATTAAACATGATTAAGAAACATGCTATGGCTATGATCTTGGTCTTTTAGTTTGTTGATTCGTGGTTTTTTTTTTTTTTATTTCTTACTTGTGATTTGATTCACTTGTTTATGGTTTTACTATATAATTACTGCTCTTGGCCTACTTTAATTATTATAGTAGGTATCTACAACTATTTTTTATTTGTTATTTTCTTTAATTTTTTTATGTCTATTGTTTCACTATTCTTTTCTTCTCTTCCTTGTTTAAGTTATATTTTTATAATTGGATAAATTAAATTTGTTCTAAGTGAGTGTATCAAGGGTGCTATACCCTTGTACCTTGGCCCTCATCTATGTGTGTGGACTTAAAAAGGATCAAAATCGAACTTTCATTGCATAGTAATAGTAATAATAAGAGTTGTTTTATATGATTACAATTAGTATAAATAAATAAGTAATTTCAAATGCATTATATAAGCTTTCAAAAAAAAAATTAATTAGAAGCTATCTCGTATGTGTTTGTTTATTTATACTATGTCTCAATAAATAAATAAAAATTTTAAAGTACTTCTTTGATGGAAAAACTTTCATGATGGATAACACGTGTTTTGATCTTAATAGAAAATTTATACCAAATTTTTAAATTTATCTTTATCATATGATTTTTATGAAGTTTGAAAATATGATTTAAGTCTTAGATTAGTTATTTAAATGTATTTATCTCTTTAACTGGTAGAAATATTTTGCATTGTGTGATTATGTTGTAATTAGTTGGACTTCTATAGTAATTGATAAGCAAGTTATCATAACAATATTTTAGATTCGAGAAAGATTATCATTGAAATGATTTTATTTTGTTGTTAGTGTATTTATCGTGTCCCCTTTAATTCCATGATTATTACAATTCTCTTTCTTATAATCATTACTCTCGAAAGAATTTTTTTTTCATTCTAATGCATATCATTATTTTTCTAAACTCTTGCAATAGCATTTTGTCTATAGTCTTGTTTTTGCATAATATTTTTACATACTATTAAACTTATGATTTCATAATGTGATTGTATTTATTTCGATTGAAGTTGTCACAATGTTGCTTTTCTCTTATTCCTAAATTTGTTATTTGTTACATCAATGTTTAATTCTATGAAATATGTGTAATTTGTACAGCAACGCGATATTACATAGTATATTTGATTAAAATTCGGGGACCGAATTTCTAAAGGAGGGAAAAATGTAATAACCAGAAAAAAATTAAACAGAGACAGTGGGACCCACTCCTAGATATTTTCTCCTTTCTCTAACCCTACCTCCACCACTCACACACTCTCACTCACCTCACACCCTCTCCCTCATAGCACACACACAGACTTGAAGAAAATAGAAAGAAAGAAAGAAAAGGGAAAAAGAGAATAGGGGAGACCATGAGAAGAGAAGGGAGGAGGAAGGAGAGAGCTGTCCACGCCGAGCCACCACGCGAGGAGAGAGAGCCGCGCCTCGTCATTGCCGGCCTGGAGCTCGTCCTTCGTGTCCCGTCGCGTCGCCGCCAGTCGCGTCCAGCTCGCCGCCGTCGCATCACCATCAGAGGCCAGAACTGAGTGAGATGCCTCTGAGAGAGGGGACGAGCGCGAGAGAGGAGACGAGGAAGAAGGACTGCCGCCGTTCTGCCTCGCTACCGTCAAACTGCTACAGCTGCCGCGCCTTGTCTCCATCGCCACTGAGCCTCAACCGCCGCCATGCCAAGTCGCCGTCACTGAGGAGAGCACGAGGAGAGAGAAGGGAGAGACTTCGCGAAAGGGGAAGGAGAATACGACAGAACTCGTTGCCGGGAAGAGGGGTAACGGTGGTGTGTTGCCGCTGCTGCTGCCGTTGCTGGGGAAGGAGGTCACCTTCGAGCTACACGCCGCCGTCAGAGCCATTCTTTGCTGGCGCCGTTGCCGGTCCTATGCTTCCGGTTTGAGCATCTTATCGGAGCTAATGTCGCCATCACCGTTGTGGTTTCTGGAAAAACGCCGCTGAATAGTGCCTTTGTTTTGGTCTAGGTCTTTTCCTTAAACTTGCATCGTTTCCATTTTTGCTCTGCTACTATTCCATTTATGCTACCTTGTTTCCATTCTGTTTCAGCCGCTATAGCTGTTACTATTACAAAGTTGTTGCTGCGGGATTAGTTGGAGTTGTTGCTACTGCCTCGATCTAGATTCTACGTCTTTTCGATCAATTCTATTCCAACCATCTTCACCCTTTTAATTTGCCACTCCGGTTTCAGTTTCTTCGGTCCCATGGGATCAAGTTGTGAGTAGGCTTTACATTTATAATTGTTTGACTTTACGTCTATAATTATTTGGATATATGGTGCTTGAACTTAGTTATACCTATAAAGATTATTATCAAATGATTTTAAATTGATTTTACTAATTGATTTATTAGAACTAAATGCTTATTCTTGTTAAAGTCATTTTAATATGCACATGAGACTATATATTTTTATAAGGCTATATGTATGTTGAAGAAGTTTTATATTATTTTAATGTATTTGTTTTTATTCGAATATGTATTTTTGAAGTATTGAAATTTTATTGGTATTCACTTATTTTGGAATTGTGAAATATTTTGAAATGCCTTAAGATTGAGAAAATATGATTGAATATGATTTGGATGAGAAAGTATTATCTGATTTGATTTGATTCGATACCTTATATATTTGTAAGATCAAAGATTTGTTGTGTTTAAAATTATATATTTTGAATTGGTTAGGGAGGCTCGTATTAGAAAACCGTAGTTAACGGCGGTTATGACGTTAACCTAGATGCATCTGGCTCAGACCTCAGCTAGCAGGGGCGTTGCTAGCCTAACGTGTAGGCCACATGTTGGATCTGTTATTCTGTACAGATACACTAGAGGAAATGGCTACCCATAGAGGTGGAACCGCCCAAGTGTGGACTTTTGATTTGATTTCTGTATGAGAACTCCCTTATTGATTCACTTATTATTATGAATTATTATTTTCTAATTAAAATTATTTTTATATAATGTTTATATGGTCTCATTATAGATGTATTGTCTGGTCACTGAGTCGTAAAACTCACCCCGTTTTTTTTTTTAAATATTTTTCAGGAACAATTCTTTTGTCTATGTGAGACTTTTTATTCAAGAAGTAACGATCTGCAATGAGTACTTATTCTTGATGAGTTCTTAGATGTAGATGCTCCATATGACACATACAGAATTCAACCATTCTTAATTATTTTAATTTTTGTTAAAAATGTATAATTATCCATTTTAGGACTTGTAAAATATTTATAACTTTCTTATTCAATTTATATTTGAGCATGTTAGGCTTACTATGGGATTATTTTCCTGAGTGGTTATGGCTCATTTTGGGCCTTGACACGAGTGAAGGCATAGAGCAAGAGTGGGAACAAGAACAAGAGTGGAAACATAGATGAGAAGCGCAGTGGGAACAAGAACAAGCAAAGGTGCCACAGCAGCAATACTGTAACGGCTACTTCCACAACCAAAAGTCCCCAACTTGATCTGCACCAAATCCACCAGAGCCATCACCAAGAACCCGCACCCGAATACCGACCCAAAAGCCGAAACAAGTGTCCCCACCCTCAATGATACCGCATTAACCTCCCCGATGAAGAAAGTGCACCATCTTGCTATTACTACCACCAGCAAGAGCATCAATGTTATCCCCATCTTCAACGGTTTTTCTTGCGTTGATGATGTTTTTGAGGGCCAATGCTATGAGGCTGGAGAAGAGGAAGCAGCTGAAGGAGTGCACGTGGCTTGATATGAGGCCTTCTGCCACCGCGGGCCCAGCAGCGCAGGCAGTGTCTGCGCCGCTGCTACCACCAACAAGGGCAGTGTCAGGGTTGGTGATTGTGAGGCCAACGAAAAGCGCTAAGGTGAAGAGGGAATTCACGTTCACGATGCCATCTAAGGCCATAATGTGAATGCTGCTCGTGGAAGCTGACATTTCCTGCGCCGCTGCGTTGGAGGAACAAAGAGAAGAACCCAAAAACATGATACTAAACTTGATCCTTTTGTAAAATACATCATCATATAATTAATGTTTGTGGGATCTGATTCGTTACTTGAATTGCTTGCAAGCAATCATTGTGTGTGTATATGTATAGGAGCGCGGCGTGGAAGCTTAAGTTTAGAACCCATGTTAGCTTCTCGCCGGTACCTTGGATCGAACCCGGGTTTTACCGGGCTGACAGGCGGGAATACTCACCACTACACTACAATGACTTCTTGATTGTAGGGCCGTTAAGATATTACAACTAGGATAAAGACGCATGCTATTCTCTGTGATGTGATGTTCTTGCTGATCTTCTGCAATATAAAGTTGGTAATCCCACTTTTGTCATAAGCATCCCTAAACGTAATTCCATATGAAATGTGTAAAGAAAGCCATCATCGTCCCACCCTCCCAACCATGTAACATTGAATCACCTATGAGTCAAAGGAATAGAAAAATGTTATCAACAAAAAAGTTACTATTGTTGATAACATTTTTCTATAATAGTAGCAGAAACAATAGTTCCTCAACATATAGGCATTGATTACTTTTTTTTGCACTTTGGAGGCCTTAACATCACTTGAATACAAGAGTATTACCGGACATTGTCAAATACAACACAAATCCACATCAGCCCAATAAATTTATGAAAAAGCACATGGCAAAAAAATCCACATCATTTCTTTTTGTTTGATACAACACAAATCCACGTCAGCCCAATAAATTTATGAAAAAACAAAAGGAAAAAAATTTACATCATTTCTTAAAGGGGTTCTAAACTTACCATCTCACGAACCTCTTGCTCAAATGATTTTGAAGCTGCACTACTGCTGAAGCTATCAATCAACTGACTGCCAGCTTGATCCACTTGCTTTAATGACTCATTCTTCTCAATCTCACTATTTTCATGATTCAATGATGGCCATCGTTTTTCAAAAGATTCCTTGTTGGGCAGTTTTGCTACGTAACCAGTTTTCGTATTCTCCAAGTAAATTCTGTTTCAATCAACAAACATTGTAGCAAAGCATAAAGCAAAAATGTTGATAACTGCATTAAATAATCCTGATAAATGAGTTATGTTGCTCTGTAGTTTGGATTCCTCTATCTACCAAAATATATATATTAAACAAAAAAACGGTTAGAGCCAGAGCCCAGAAGCTAACCTGAGTAGCTGAAACAGCAGGACCGAGTATGTCATTCTGGATTCTTGAAGTAGCAGCCATTGTAGATTTTTCTCCTTTGAAAGCATATGAAGCAACAATATCAAGATTTGACAATAGCAGAGTAGCTTCAATGAGCTCCACAACACGTGATTTTGTAGTCTCAATCTGGTAATATACCACAGCATACCAATAGCAAATCAATTAAGAGGGAAACAAATTGTGATGATTAAAAAAATTATGAACTTAAAACATACCAAACAAGAAGTTTGCCTCCTCCAAGAAAGGCTCTCGGTTTCTATATCCATTGCAAAATCATTTACACTATTAACAATATCATTCACTGCAGCTAAGTCCTGCTTGGCATATCGGCAATCTTGTGTCACAAGTCAGCGCGTGGTACAAATTCCTCTGTGAGACGTTGTTGCCTCTGAAGAATCACATTAGTTCCAGGCGTATCAACAATTGTCATCTGTTTCCAAAAAGAATGTAAAAGAATTACTTAGAGCACATACAATTGCATAGAAGATATTATGTAAGTCTATAATATAAAAATTGTGATATTCGTACAGGACAAGGAAGAAACAGAACAGAATCAAGAAATTAACTGACTTACTTCTTTCTCATTAGTAGTTGGAACAACTCCCTCTTTCAGGTATCTTTCCCCAAGAAGCGCATTAATCACGGTTGATTTACCGGAGTTAAATTCACCCTGAAATATATGAGAGAAAAGGTACAATACCATGTCAAATAACTAATAGCATTCTGTAGGATTTGATTTCTATGTCTATCTGAAAAATCCATATAAAAGCTGGAAGAAACACATCACTCAGCTAACCAAAAGCATTTTGTGTTGTTCTAAGTAGATTAACAAGACTATTTAAAGAAATTAATGAGGACAGTAACTTCTAAACTTAGTGACAGAAGAACCAACCGTTCCCTATATCTGCACCCTACATAAACTAAAATAAGACAAGATGAAAATTCGATAAAGTTTAGCACTAATTGGTTTATTAGTTTCCAAATAGATGTATTAAAACAGTCTTATCTTTTTTGAAATTTAGAGCTAATACCAATGTATATCCCAGGAACCAGAATTTGGTGAGATTCAGCACACAATTACCACTATAACCAGTAAAAACGGCTCATCAATTTGAGAAACTGCGTCATTAAGAAGTGACACCTCCATCTGTCATGTGTTTTTTCCCAATTCACATGAATCAAGCTCGAGATGTAGCACATGCAAAATATGTACTAAACGCAAATGACCAGATGCAAATTGTTCATCTTAGGAAAATATACTTTAGTATAAACAGAATGAAATGATTAACAACATCTCAACCTTTGTATCATAAAAATTGTTTATCTACCTAAATTAAAAAATACTAACAAAAAACGATTCTTCCTTTTCATTGCCCTCCAAATCTTTCACTCAAAACATACCCTAAAGCTCAAAGGAATTTGCTCCCATTGTCACATTAACTATTTAAATGCATCCAATTAAGTCAGCACCTAACGATGATGAAGCAATGCATTTTACCTTTACTGGAGATAAAAACACTTTGTTTGAAGAAACAGAAAATTGCAAGGCATTCCATGCGCAAGACAGAGAAAAATTCTAGAACGCACTTTATTGAGCTCATGTAACTAACAAGCATGGATTCAACACTAAAAGGTAGCTCTAACAAAACCAGTACATCCAAAGTAATGAAATATGGATTTAATATTCAAAAATGATGTCAAATTAAGGTAAACAAAAACCTAAAAGATGGGGATTTTTTAAAGGCACTTGATATTGCTAATGATACTGGAATTTGGAAGCGAAGACTTTCAGTAATTTTCTTTTTACTTGTTATTCCCCTCTTCTTCTGATACCTCGATGCGAGTGCATGAAAAAAAACCTAAGACAATTATTGTTATCTGACATATCCATTGGAGGAGAACAAGAAGAAGATGAAGATTGTGTTGAATTCGCGCGGTTAGAGAGGTTGTATCTTGGATATTTGAAAAGTCTGCAATAATTTTGGATAGGAAAAGTATAGGTAACAAACAAGATTTTTGAATAATGTGTAAACAATGTGAATTAATAAGGTTAAAAGAGTAAATTTAATTAGTAGCATTAAATTAGGGTGTAGTGTATTTTCATTTGATAGGATATCAACTTTTTAATTACAATATGTTCAGTAGTAATAATATAAATTATATTTTTTTTATAATAATGCTTTTTTTTGTTAACTTGAACATATATCTCAATAGAATACACGTTCTACTAACACGTTTGGATGATTTTTTCTCAATATAAATTATATATTTTTTTTCAAAGCATCACGATTTCATTACTACAGATAATCAGGGCGTTGTTTCTGCTATAAAGGTATGAAAACCTCTGGTCTCAGCGATTTATATTGACTTATTTATACATTGTTAACTAGATAATTACAACATTTTTGTCACACAATGAATGCATATATTGAAAGTTTATTCTAATTCTAAGCCGGTTTAAAAATTGAATTAAATTTTGAATCGATCTTCTCACATATCTTATTAATTTAGAATCTAATGCAAGGTTGCTACCCCCAACTTGAAGAAACTGTTCCTCCCAAAGAAAGATGTGATTAAGATTTGGCAAGGAAAAGTTCTGTCTTGGATGAAGAGAAAGGGAAAGAAGATGCAGCATTGGAGTTCCGCGAGCTTCAGAGATTGTCTCTTGAAAAGTTACCAAAACTTGGGAGCTTTTATAATGTGAAGTCAACTTGAAATTTCAAAGAAGAAGGGTATGGCTTTTTTATCACTATCATTGAATGCAAAAGCATGATGGTAAGGTATTACCTGAGAGAATACGGGTGCATGTAGATAGAATCAATAGTTTGAGAAAAGAAGCAGTGTTGGCTTCGCATAACCTCAATTTCTAGCTACCCTCATAACATTTACATATGTGAGTCTTTTTTTTGGTTGCACATATGTGAGTCTTATCTCTCTGTTTTTTAACATCACTTGTCCAAATAATGAATTACAAAAATTTTAGAATTACTCGATTACAGTGAATTTTCTCAATGCTTTAATTCGTAAAATATGATATGAACATAGTGGACTTCTAAATAAAAAAATTACGAGATATCTAACATATCTACGAAATTTTGTTTCAAGGATCAGCAGGACTCTCAAAATGCAATAAGAATATAAGTGGATCACAACAATAGCAACAAATATATCAAAGATTTAATTACTTTGTTAGTCCTATAGTTTCGCGAAATTTTCAATTAGGTTCCTATACTTTTTTTTTTTTAATTGAGTCCTTGCACCAATTTTTTTTTAATTGGGTCCCTACACTTTTTTTTTCCTTTTATTTATGTCCTTATACCAATTTTTTTTAGTTGGGTCCCTATAAAATTAAGCCAATTATTACTAAGAATGATTTAATTGAAAAAAAAATTTAGTGCAGAGACTCAATTAAAAAAAAAAGTATAGGGACCTAATTAAAAATTTCACAAAACTATAGGGATCAACAGAGTAATTAAACCTATATCAAATAAAGAAGTTTTCGTTTCTATTGGAGTGTAGTGTGCACAACAATATCTACCATAAGTGTGAGTGATTTTTTGAAGTTCTCTGAATGTTTTATGAATGAAGTTATTTTGTATTCTTATCGGAGGTGAGGTGTGTCATTGTGTTTCAAAGAATATATTTATTAATAAAATTATAAAAGAATAAAAAAAATAAAGATAAAGAATGTTGTGTTTTGTGAAAGATAAGTACAAATAAAAATAAGATAAGAACAAATAAAAACAATATAAGTTAAAATTGTGGCAGAATTGATGTATTTTATTGGGTTGAATTTATGGACTGATGTGAGACTTCTTTGTTGTTGTCATGGGCTAATATGAAAGAGTAGTTTAATACGTCCTGGAAACAAGTTGGAGGATAAAAAATGTCAAGAACATTAAGTTTATTGAGATTAAGATAAAATAGTTGAGGAGACAAAAGGCTGGTGAAGATGTCAACTAGCTACCCAGAGAAAGAATAGGGAGAAGTTTTATCACTCTAGCGTCGGACCAAGTGACAATCAACCTCTAAATGTTTGGTCCGTTCATGAAAAACCAGATTATTACAATATAAAACTGATGAGCGGATAGAAGATATACGTAAAAATTGTAACACATTTAGTATCCATTGAAGTTCACAAGTTGTGTTGACAAGTGCACGATATTCTACTTTAGTGAATGAGCAGGCAATGATGGTTTATTTTTTGGTTTTCTAAGAGACTAAAGAGCTGCCAAAGAAAAAATAATAGCTTGCTAAAGATCGCCCAGTGTCAGGACATCTGGCCCAATCAGAGTCACTAAAGTTAAGAATCTGAATTTCTGAACTTCTGGGAAAGAAAATTCCTTTTTCGGAACTACTCTTTAAGTACCTCAACACTCGCTTTGTGATAAACTACTATTTTATGGTTTATCTTGTGCTAAATTGAGTGGTCTTTATCAATCCTTTGCATACTTATTCATACAAATTGCATGGTTTTACAAATCCTTCCCAATCTTGTTCTATGGTTGAAAACTTGCTTCCTAAGCCCTTAAATTATTTATTTTTAATTCCCTTTTATACCATTCGATGCTGTGATCCGTGTGTTAAGTGTTTTCAGGCTTTATAGGGTAGGAATGGCTTAGAGGATGGAAAGGAAGCTTGCAAAAATGGAAGGAACACAAGAAACTAAGGAGCTGACCAGCGAGAATTGACGTGCACGTGTACCTGACGCATACGCGCAGCTTGGCGCATTCCACAGCGACGCGGACGCGTACTTGCCACAGACACGTGACACGGGCAGAAGACCATCGACGCGTACGTGTACCTGACGCGTACGCATGACATGCGCCACGTGCAGAATTTGCATAAAATGCTAGGGGCGATTTTGGGCTGAGTTTGGACTCAGTTTTCGGCCCAGAAACACAGACTAGAGCCAGAGACAGCAGAGACTCAGGGCACGTCAACACATTCACACATTCTCATGGTTATTGACTTAATTATTATGTTGCATATATGATGTCTGGTGTCATGGTGGTAAGATATACGAGGCGACTAACCAAATGTCTATAGAGAAAAGGATCTGGCAGAAGGGGGCTTGTTACCTAGATTATTTTTTTCATCAATAGTAGATGTAGCCATGTAGACTTAATTGTTGTAATTTTATAGTGGGAATACATAAGGAATACATAGTATATAAAGTGTAATAACTCAACAAACATTTTTTAAAGAGTTTTCATTCTTTTCAAAATGAGTTGAACTTATTTTTCTTCTTCTCTTAATCCCTTCTAATTTATCAAACCATTAATATTACAATTTGAATGGTTTAGGAAATGAGATTTTCTTCATGATGCGATGAGCGTGGAGAGCAACCAAACTGTGAATCAAATTGAAAAAGTTGTGAATTGAGATCCAATCGTGGTCAATTATGCAATTTTCTTTCTTTTCCTAATATTTTTTTGACATTTCCTTTTTCTTTTTCTTACCTCTTCCTTCAAACTTATCCAATAGTGTTTGATGAGAAACTATTTTACAAGATTCTTTCTTGATGAGCATAACTGTTCTGATCAACGAGTTGGAAGAAAGAAGATCTGGATCCTATTATTTTATAATTCATTAATTTTTTAACAATGGAGGACATGGTAAACAAATCCTCGAGTGGTGGTTCTGACAACCAAAGCAACGCAGTACAGATGGACGTAAATGTACTAGCCAATCTCTTCCATCAACTCACTCCTCTTCAATCTTAAATTTCGAAGAGCAACACAAGCCCAATTCAAAATCAATCAAGTTCTTATTTTATTCATCTAGGAGAAAATTTAGGTACACTGATTATTTCAATCATGTTAACACCTAACAATTATGGTAGTTGGAGTCATGCTATGAAAAACAAATTAAAATTTATTTATGGAACCATAAGAAAACCTAAGAATAATAATGTTGAATCTGAGGCATGAAAAAGATGCAATAATTTGATTGTTTCTTGGACCAATCTTTCATTAAGTATTGGAATTTGTAATAGTGTTATGTGAAACAATGTTGCTGTTGATTTGTGAGAGGACCTTAAGCACAAGTACTACTAAGGGGATAGTTTCATAATTGCAGAACTCCAGGAGCAACTTTTTTGCCATCAAACAAGGTGATCTGACCATCACCGATTACTACACAAGGCTCAAACAAATATGGGAAGAGCTCAATAATTTCAAATCCATTCCAAATTGTGTCGGATGTATAGAGTTATGCTATTGCGGATTGTCAAAAATAAGAGGATACAGAGATGAAGATCAAGTAATCAGACTTTTGAGAGGGTTGAACAAACAATACTCTATCGTCAGATTGTAAATCATGCTCATGTCACCTTTGCCAGACCTAAACATAGTATTTTCTATACTAACATAGCAAGAGAGACAACTGACCGACATGGACAACAATAAAATTTTGTTCAATTCATTCAAAATACAAATGCATCACAAGTGTCCAATTCCTCATCTAACAGAGGCAGAGGAAGAGGACGAGGGAGATCGAGTCAAGGTGGTAGAGGTCATAGAGCTAACATGGTATGCTCTTATTGCAACAAGCTCGACCATATAGAAGATGTGTGCTATAAGAAACATGGGTACCCCTCCCATTCTAGTTGTGACAGCAACATCATACCACAATCAATCAAATGATCACTGAGGAGCATGCTGATGTACTCAATGACAAATACTCCCAACTTAATTGCCTCCAAGAAAACACTGGAATGTCAAGCTCTGAATTTACTCCCGAACAAAGATTTTTCTTGTTGGAGTTAATCAAAGGCAAAAGTGTGCAGCAACAACCCCATAGTACAAACCAGGTTTTGACTAATTCTATTCAGACCTCCACTCCAGGTAAAACCATTGTATTACAATTTAATGCAAGAATTATGAGCATTATAACCCTAAAATCTGCACTTTAGATCATTGACTCATGTGCGACAGATCATGCGACTTTTGACTTAAAAGATTTTGCAAGTTTTTAAAATATTGCTCCAATAAATGTGATATTGCTAAATGAGACCAAAACTGTAAGCACCATTATTGGCACAATCACATTCTCTAAAAAAAAAATTCTCAAAAATATTTTGTACATTTTTTTTATTTTATACTGATTTCTGTGTCAAAATTAACATTAAACTTACATTGCCAAATGTTAATTAATGATAAGTGTTGTGAGATACATGATCAATCCATATCGAAAATCATTGGCATTGCTAAGTGCGGAGAAGGGCTATATACAATTAATAGAGAACCAAAATATTTTCACCTTCAACTCCCTTCAATAAAGCAAGTTTCATTGGCAGCAACTACTACCACTACTTATATTATAGCATCTTCACATACTGAGAACAATAAGATTTGGTATCTTAGATTAGGACATATACCTATGTTTAGACTGGTTTTAATGAAAAAATATTATCCTTTTATAGATTGCACTGCTTCAATATTTCATTGTGACTCATGTCATTTTGCAAAACAAAAAAAAACTATTTTTTTATTTTAGCACAACTAAAATAAAGGATTATTTTTACTTAGTTCATATGGATATCTGGGGTTCTATTTCTATCCCTTCCAATGAAGGACATAGGTATTTTTTATTGTAATAGATGGTTAGAGTAGATTTATTTGGACTTTTTTTATAAAAACAAAATTTGAGGCATCACAATTGGTTATTAACTTTGTGAATTTTGTCAAAGTACAATTTGAAAAACAAGTTAAGTGTATAAGAACTGACAATGGACTATAATTCACTCTAAAATCCTATTTTGCATCAACTGGCATTCTACACCAAACTTCTTGTGTAGAAACACCAGAGCAAAATGGAATTGTAGAGTGAAAACATCAACACATTTTAGCTATTGCTAGAACACTGTTATTTCAATCAGGAATTCTACTTTGTTTTTGGCAATACGCAGTTGATCACGCTATTCACATAATTAATAGGTTGTCCAGCACTAAATTGGATAATGTCAGTCCTTATAAGCTTTTGTATGGTACATTATCCAACCTTTCAGAGTTAAGAGTATTTGGTTCTCTTACATATGCCTCCACATTAACAAATTCAAGAACAAAATTGGACCCAAGAGCCAGAAAAGCAACCTTTCTCGGTTTCAAATTTGGAACAAAGGGTTTTTGACTTATTGATTTAAAATCTAGAAATTTTCATTATCTAGCAACGTAACTTTCTATGAAACTCATTTTCTATTTTAATATTCCACAAGCACTGAAACTGTGACACCTACTCTTACTCCACAATGTATCAACATTTTTCAATATGATACACCATTCACATATCATTTGCCATCACCTACACAACCACACTCACAGATTCAAGTGAACATCTCTCAAGTTCAATGCATTCACCAATTTTTTTCACATACCATTGCACCGATTAGCACACCATCACAAAACTACAGCATCCCATATGACTGCATCACTAGAAAATCTAAAAGTGTCAAGAGATCGCCTGCTTATTTGAAGGACTACCATTGTATGATAACCCACACAACGCATTCTAGCAACTTTGTCTACTCTAACACTTTATATCCTATCTCACAACACTTGTCTTATGATAAACTAAACCCAGAATATAAGTCCCTTTTTCTAGCCATCACCTCAAATCCATAACCTAACACCTATGAGGAAGCGGCTGTACATGAATGCTGGAGAAAGGCAATACAAGCTGGGCAAAAAGGGAGTAAGTTTGAGGAATTGGCGTTTGGAAGCTTAGAGCTTGTGAAAGGAGAGATTTTTTAGGTGTTTCGAGCTTAGGGAGAAATCAGCCAAGCTATAGTTTTGGTTTTTCGAAGTTAATATTTAATGTCACGTAAAAACTTAGGCTAGAAGACCTTAAGATAGGAATGAATTGAATGAATTATTGATAGATTATGAATATGATATATGATGTGTGTATAAAGGATGAATAAATTTGTATGTGTTGGATTATGTCTTTGATAAGTATAAAAAAATAATGAAGATCGTTGATGTGTTGAGGATTGATGGTAAGTTTGTGAAATTAAATTGAACGGATTGGTTGATAGATGTGTGGTTTGATTTTGTAAACGATTTGTTATTGGAGTTGGTTGATTTTGGGAAAAGATTTAATATTAGAATTGGTTTGATTTTGAAATAATTTGATATATAAAATGATTTGAATGACTGAGAGGTGTTTGATTTGATGGTTGGGGCCCTTGAAGGGTGGCAGAAGTTTGAGTTTTAGAAGAGATGTTGCTGAAATTTTTATAAGAATTGGAAGCTTCGTTTGAAGCGATTATTTAGAAAGAATTGGTTTTAAGGATTACATGTTTTAAGTTTGATTTGTTTAGAAAAGAATGGATTATGTGTTGAGTTTAAATTATTGATGAATGGAATGGAAGTGTGATAATGAGGAATGATGATGGTAATAATAATGAATTTGAGATTCAACGAGATATGAATTGATGATGATAATGAATTTAAAAGTATATGAGACATGATTGAGGTTGATTGATGACAAGTATGTCTGTGTTTTTCCTATGATTGTATGGGTGACAGGGCACCTATTCCCTCTAATGGTGACAGGGCACATAATCCCTCTGATGGTGACAGGGCATGTATTCCCTCTAATGATATTAATGCGCAATAGAGAGATAGTGTCCGAGTTAGCTACCAGACATGTCGGGCTTGGCTATATAATCGACAAATGAGCTCATCAGCCATAGGATAGGCATACATCATGTGCATTTGTATGTTTTGCTTGAGTGTTTATTGTTTAAGTTTGCTTAATTGCTTAACTCTGCTTATTTGCTACTTGTTCTACTTGTTGTAATTGCACCTCTATTTGTATTTTTCTTGCTTGAATTGTATGTGTATGCTTCTGAGAGATCCTTTCTTGGTGGAGGAGTGATGGAGAGTTGTTCTACCAGTGATTCGGAGGATTGAAGGAGACAGAAAGTGAACTGTTAGGTTAAAGTTAGATTTAGAACTTAAATACCTTAGATAACTTACTTAATTTCTGGTTTAGTTAGATCTTTAAGCTGAAATCTGAGTATCGAAATTCTAGAAACACCTCTGGCTTTTCCAAGACCTTTTATATTAACTATATGGGCACCTTTACCATGCTGAGAACCTCCGGTTCTCATTCCATACATATTTCTGTTATTTTTCATATGTAGGTCGAGAGGCACCTCGCTGAGCATCTGGAGATTCCTGTGCAAGTGAAGTTGGGTTAGTTTTGGGATGCTGCATTTTGTATTTATGCTATATATATAGATTCTCCTCTGTATATATTTTATATTTGTCCCTCCTAGAGGTTGACTTGGAGAATTCTGTAGTTCGAGTTATATTTTGGGCTGTATAAATATATATAATTACATACTCTAGCTGGCCTTAGCTTCACAGGTCGAGTCTAAAGCTATATATCTGTATTTTGGAACTCCGATTTGTATATTATGTTTTTAACCTTTCTTTGATCTCGCTTATCCATTTTACGATTAACCTTGCGAGTGTGACACGATTTTCTGTTTTCGCTTTTGCTTAACTTTTTCTTCACGGCTCCTAATTATAAATTCTTTCAACTATATTTATGTACGTATTTTATTTTTAAAGGTCGTAATACCTTGCCACCTCTACTTTACGACTTAAGCGTAAGGCTTTGTGTAGTAGGGTGTTACATTATGGTATCAGAGCAATTCGTTCCTGTAGAGCCTGAAGGACGGACAAACTATGCTTCTGGACATACTCTGGGTGTGTGTATATGCTAATTAGGATATATGTGGCATATTTGATCATGAGCATATATTTGGGACTTTGAAGCACTAGACTTGAGATATTGCGACTGATCATCTTAATATCACTTGTTTGGTGTGAACAAGAACCAAATGATAACTCGTGGACGCCGACGCGATCGAGGCAGAGGCCAGAATATTAATGCTGAACCTGAAATAACTATGAATAATCCCGTGAACTTTATGAACGCTCTAGAGAACATAGCGGCTGCTACTCAGGCAAGGGCTGAGGCCCTTGGTCAGCAAGTTAATAACGGAAACGGAGGTAATGGTGGAAATGGACCGATGACTTTAGCAACTTTTCTGAAGATAAACCCACTAATTTTTACAGGAACCACAAATCTGATAGAGGCTGATAATTGGTTTCAGGATATGGAGAGAGCCTTGCAAGAACAACAGGTGCCTGAGAATTAGTATGTTGAACTTGCCACATATCAGCTAATTTGCGAAGCATAGTATTGGTGGCAGGGAACCCGACATCTCCTACAGCAGGGCAACACCGCAATACCTTGGGATGCTTTCCGATCTGAATTCTACAAGAAATATTTTCCTCACTCCTTCAGGACAGCTAAGGAATTTGAACTGCTACAATTGAAACAGGGTCAGATGTCGGTCGTTACACGAATAAATTTGAGAAATTATGCTGATTCTCCAGAATTTGCCAGGGTGCTCCGGGAGATTTTGAGGAATGTAAGTGCATCAAATACGAAGGAGGACTTCGGAGTGATATTTTGAGTTCAGTGGGTCCCATGAAAATCAGAATTTTTTCTGAATTGGTAAACAAGAGTAGAGTTGCAGAGGAATGTTTAAGAAAGGCTGCTATGGCAGAGAATGATCGCCAAAAATTCTACCAGAAGGAGTACAATCTGAATTTCGCACTAAGGGGCTAAGAATTTAAGAGAAGAAGATACGCACAACAATTCCCCAAGGTCACAATAACTCTGGAACGAATGATGACCACCAAGAAAATGGTAGAAAAAAATAGACGATGGTTGTTTCAGATGATTCAAGTTGTCAGAAATGTGGGAGCTATCATCCAAACAGGCCATGCCGTTATGGTTCAGGCTTATGTTACAATTGCGAAAAGTCAGGACATTTGGCCAGAGATTGCCCACACAGGAGAAACCGGAATGTAGCCAAATCCGATCCTCAGATCCGAGGTAATAAAGGAATTAGTAACCAAATTTTAATCACTTTGAATAATATCGAAGAATAGCATTCATTAGTAACACATGATTGAGTTGTGAAAAATCATGATTTTCCAGATGAAATATTAGTTGGCATAAATAAATAAGATAAGTTCTTAATAAGAAGCGATAAGAGTGACGCAGCGGAAGCGCGAAGATTGGGAGGACATTAGGACTACTAAGGTTAGAAGGAGAAGTTGTGAGAGATAAGTCGTTGTGAAGATTACCAAAGGTCGAGAAACTATCCATTAGGTTGGAAAGGGAACTACTTTCGCAAACTCTTGTAGTGAACGGTATTTTCAAGGGCGAAAATTTTTGTTAGGGGGGTAGAATGTAAACCCCAGGTAATTAGTAAATAAATAATAAATTAATTATTATTTAAAGAAAATTAGGAAGATCAATTTTTATAATTTAGAGGAGTGAAAATATTAAAAATACGAATTTTGACACTAATTTTAAAAATTTTGGCCTAAAATTGGACAAACAGGCCGAATCGGATGAACTAGGTCCAAGTGGGCTCAAGTCCATAACCTAATCTACGTTTAAAACTTTGATTCAGCCTTTCCTCCTCTTTAGAATTCAAGAAATACGCTGAATGAGGGGAGAAGAGCTTCAAGAAATACGCTGAATGAGAGGAGAAGAGCTTGAATGTAATACCGTAACCCTCGTTTCCAATTTTAATTTCATATAACTTTCAATCCAGAGCTCCGATTGACGAACCGTCAGCGACCACATGTTCGTCTCAAATTTTTTACTGATTTTCTGCTTGGATGGAGAGAGAAGAAAGGGAAGAGATAAGAGAGTGGGGGTGGTGGTGGAAGGGGGGGAAGGGTTTGTTTTTATTTTTTAATATTATTTTTATTATTTATATTAATTATTAAGGGTAATTTGGTAAAAAAATAAAATTAAAGTAGAAAAGGGCGAATTTATAACGTTTTGTAACATTGAGGATGATTTTAATAACAAAAAAAAGGTTGGAAACGATTTTGATTTTGGTCTCAGATCTTAGGGATGAAAAAAATACTTAACCCAATTTTTTGCTATTTTCGTTGTTATTGTTAGCAAAAATAAATTAACTTTTTTTTATTACTGTCAGCAAATTTTTTTTCATTTTTATCGACAATGATTGATTGAAAAAATATAAAAAAAAAATTTGATCTATTTTTGTTGATAATAACAACAAAAATTATAAACAAATTTTTTTTTTATTTTTGCAGACACAATCACGAAAAATCATAGAAATATAATTTTTGCAATTTTTTATTGCAAAAACAAAATTAAATACACAAAATAATAAATTTTGTATTTCAATTTAAATTGATACATAAAAAAATTATTTAAATAAAAAAAAACAACAAATAACACTGGCTAATAGATTTAATCTACAGTAATTTCTCAGATTTATTTTTATCAATTTAGTCTCCCGATCACAATTGTACTATAATAATGTATAGGATCTGAAAAACTAAATTAAATTAGTACAAGTTTAGTAAATAGATATATTATTGGCTTATTGAATTTGTTGCACTCTTTGAGTCATGAGTTCTCGATGGATAACCCATTCCACTTCCTCCCTTTATATTAGTTTTTTTTTTTTAAGAATAATTTTGTCAGCATTCACAAAATTTATAGATACAAATGATTATTTTTTCAGATAATAATCCTAATATTTTGGTTCAACCAAATCAGGATAGTTAACAAAAATGAAAAAAAAAAATAAGTAAATTATAGTATACAGAGCATCAAATCATACAAATTTAAAGATATGTTTTTTTGTTCATACATTATACAACACATAGTTTGAGTGATGTAATAATATTATAATAATGTAAGAAAGAGAACATAAACTTTGTAATTATTACAGTATAGTTAGAGGCTATTATTTTTGTTACAGAATAGTAAAAACGGAATTTTTGGAAATTAAAAGATTACTTGTGTTAAAGTTCTTTCTAGTATAGTATTAAATAAAAATTATTACAGAACATCGTTTATACTATATATAAAATAAAATAATTTTAGATATAAATTAAGAATAATTTTTTAAAATAACAGTTAAGACATTGTTTTTAATTAAATTTATTCGAACAACTTAAAAAGAATAATTGACAAAAATAATACTAATTTAATATTAGCTGAATTTATTTTATTTTTAACAAGCAATCAGTATGCAAAAATAATATTCTTAATTTTTTTAATAATTTTGCTTTAAATAAATTGGACAAATTATTTTAATAAACTAAATGGCACTCAATATTATCTGAACGTCCCAAATCAAAAAATGCAACGTCAAAGTTTCAAAGCAAATTTTTATATAAATCGAATTGAGTCAATTCGATTTAATGAAACACGTAGTAAATCGAATTCATTGGATTCGAATTAGATGTAAAATGTTCTTGAATGAAAATCGAATCAACTAGGTTCGATTTGACATTTTACTACTAAATCAAATCAAATGGACTCGTTTATAGATGAACATAAATCGAAACAAATGGATTTGATTTGTAAATGAACGTAAATCGAATCATCTTAATTCGATTTATCCATGCACGTATGTTATGGTAAATCGAAACTTGTTGCTTCAATTTATTGTGTTTGTTACTATAGGAATAATTCGAAGACACTTAATTCGATTTACAGAGCACTAAGGTGTATAAAAATGAGCTTATAATCAAACTTTATGTGGTCACTAGAGATCGATGTGGCTAGACAAGTCTGAGGACCATTGTACCGTTTTACCTCTCAAATTCTTTTGCGCTGGCGAAGGCTAACCCGAATAAGCCATGCGCACCCGCCCTCGAACTCCTTGCACTTGCTATAGTACTTGTGATGATCCGATTCCAATACCTTATACTCAACACCATGGCCAATGCTATAGGTCTTCACGCTGAACACGACTTCCTCTTTATCTTGAAACTGCTGACTGACCTAAAATTCAAATACACCTCCTGCATTTTGCGTGTCTCTTGCCCCGAAGCCAACAGGTACACTGGGATCTCTCTGAGGTGCCATGGCATCCAAGTCCAGAGCAAAGAAGTACGGGGGTACTGATTAATACCTAAACTAGATGCTCCCCCACCCACAGCTGGAGTCGTTTGTGGTGTCTCATCGTCGCTCATCAACTATCGTAGCGGGTTCCACATCATTATCATCATCATGCAATGCATCCTCAACCCCATAAAGTGCTCCAACCTCTCCGAAAACCGAAACCATCACAGGAGAACTGAGCGTCGCAAAAGCAACTTCTTCCAACGGTCCAACCTCACCAACTACTGCATCACAACTGCGATTCAGATTAATTGCAAAGGACAGTGAAACTACTAAATCTGATTCAGGTACAATTACCGGCACTGCTGACGAGGATCCAACAGGCCAGACAGGACACTAAAGCAAGCTGGATGTCCTTTGGAGTGGATTCCTATTCGAACCTCCAGAACTAGATGCCACATCAACAAGCTTTGCCAACAGTTCCAAAATCCTCACCTCAAAAAACTGACGGCAACAATAGAACAGCACCTGAAAATCTTCGTCACTGCTAATAACAAATGAATTATACTTGACATCATCGCGTAACGAATGATATATATGATTTAAATTAAACTGTGAAAATTGGGCTATCTAATTTTATTAAGTTGTTTGAAATCTTGTATTAAGAATTTAACTGCTAGATATATAAATTTAAAAATTTATTTGAAGTAAAATTAAAATTATCTTTCATCAGTGAAGACAATATAATTTTAATGGAAAAAAAATATAATTCATATACTTTGACTAAGTTATATATCATGTTAGAATAGTTTCCGTTAATTAATAAAAATTAAACATAAATGTAATAATATCTTAATTTTGTTTAACATGTTTAATTATCTCCATGTAAATGAAAAGAAAGCAAACTAATAAAATGTTAAAATGTTTATAACAAATTAACAATACACGTTATAATTATTTTTTTTAATATATACTTATAAATAAATATTTAACAATTTTTTATATATCATACGAATATTATTTTTTTATAATTATCATTTAAAAAGTTGTGAATAAAGACGTAAAGAAAAAATCAAAAAATGTGTTATTATTGTTTAAATGGTTAAATATGTATTATTTTACCGTCATATATAATTATAATTTATTTAATCTATTAGTATATTACATTAAGAAAAGAAGAAAGAAAATAAAGTTGAGTTAATAATTCGAACCGAAAAAGCCATGGTTTTGTTGTATAAGAAAAAAGAAGTGTAATAAATTTTAACAATTTTTAACTGCTTTAACCATTTTCAAACAGTTACTAATTAATATTTAATAATCTGCAAATAGTTGTACCATATTATAATCACAGTCTTTGCATTTATATTAGAACCCTCTCTAATAAAAGAAAAAAGGACACATGTCATTAGTTTTAACCACAAAAAAATATCTATATAAAATCTGTATGAAGTAATCTTTGCACTAGTGTAACCCAAAACATTAACCCAAACCCAATTCACACTGAAGACTAGATAGAGTATACTTTTTAAAAAATAATATAAAGTATAGTGTTCATTGCTAATTTAAAAATTGGTCATTGTTTATATAAATGATTATTCAAAAAATAT
>NC_029786.2:11332042-11336641 GCF_000816755.2 Arachis ipaensis
TAACCTCAAAATATTTTAAAAACACGACAAGAATACTTAACTGTTAAATATATATTTTTTTAATAAAGACTTTAGAAATCAATTTTTAATGTAATTTTTTATAAACATGATTAAAAAAACATATTTTTTATAAATGGCCAAAAATATTTTTTTGAAAAATAACTAAAGATTAAATTTTTAGTTTTTTTTTTATCAAAATATTCTCACAAAATTCCGAATCAAATGCACAAGTGGTCTGACAAATATAAAAAATATTTGTCGCTTATAAAAAAATTGTATGATTTGGTTATTTTTATTCCATTATAAAATATTTTGAAGATATTTTTATTGTTAATGAATATGAAAGATATTTCTGCCAATAATTTGATAATTTATAGATGTTTTTGGTAGTTTATTCTCTATTTTTTTTCTTTTTTTGAGTAAACTATAAAAGCATTCTTAAAAAATTTATTTGCTGATAAAATGTCACTAAAAAATTAAACGACAAAATATTCACCTTAAAAAATTTTAAATTATGACAAAATATCCCAACACAAAAGTAAATACAAATTTTTATGTCGGGATATTTTTGTCACAATTTGAAATTTATTGAGAAATTTTTATTGATTAAATCTTTGAAAAGTATTTTACATTTTCTATAGTTTACTGTTTTTTTTCTTTCTCGTTCAATTTTATTTTTGTTATTTATTTATATAATTTGATTTTATTAAGAGAAAATCATATAATATCACGAATTTGTAATTTCAAATTAAGAATAAAATAGGACTTGACTAGTAATGCTAATATAATTACATGATGACAAATTATCTCACTATCATCATCACCACCAAGTCATTGTGTACATAACAACAATCAATAATGAGTCCCCACTCCCACAGGGCACAGACCGTCAACATAATTACTAATCAATAATTGAGAAGACACAATAATTCTTATGATTCCTCACGTTTTCCTCACGCGGATAAAATCGAATCAGATCAAATCCGCGTTTACTCTTACTGATAGAGGTATGTTTTTCTATATATATCTTGTGATCTTGTCTATACCATCTTGACTCTTCTATACTAATTAATCTCCCAAAAAGGAGGATCGGAGCATGCATGGATTATTATACCGTTTAAGTATAATTATCCGTGCCATACACGTGATAAAATTAAAATTATAATTTTAAATTATTTTTTAAAATTAATTTAAATTATAATAATTTGATTAATAAAAAAATAATATATTATGTATTGTTTGATTTTTTTTTAATCTAGTATTAATTAGATTAACTCTAAAATAGTTATTTATTAGTTTTAATAATCTACGTACTTTCTTCAATAAATCAAATATATATACTGAATGTGATCATAAATAATATAGTAATAGTCAAATTCACTAACAAATATATTGGTTATTATCACACTACAAAACAAATCAAATATAAAGGCTATTAGCACTTATAAATCTATAAAATTGCACTGTTTTTTATTCGTGCAAGGGTTTACTTATCAAATAAACTTAAAATATGAAAAAAAAATTTATAAAATGGACCTAGCATCACTTGAAAGAATCATGGAAAATAATCAACTTACCTTATTATCCATGAGAATCATCTCTATGTAAATCGTCTTGTTATTGTCAAATTTGGATGGGACTTTCCATAACCTTATAATTCTTGCCTTTATTTTTCAAACTTTTTCATTACATAATCTACCATAGTAATACTGTTGATAGAATTGTATTTAGTAGCCCTTAGGTATAAAAAATAATAAATAGAAGAAGATCTATATTTGAGGTACGAATTTTTTAGATGATAAATAATTGTAACAATTTACTATATATATATATATATATATATATACACTAATTAAACATGGTAATAATAATTAGCAAATATTTTCAATGGAGATACTTACTACAATGAGGTGAAATTTATGCCATTATATTTTATTAATCTTTATGATTAATTCAATAGAGATACTTACTCAATATATATGTTATCGACATTAATTATATGCCAATATTTTTAGGAAAGAGCTAAAAGAAGAGATATATAAATATATATAATATTATTGCTATATAGGAAGCATACATAAATTGCTATATTTTTTTATTATATTATACAACTTAAAATTATAGTATCATATTCTTATTAATTCTAGATACTTGCTATAATTATATCAAATAATTTAATTATGACTCTAAATACATAAAATAGATAACATTCAATATTATTTTTTTTTCTTTTTTACATTCAATATTTACTGTAAATATAAAAAATAAAATAATTAATGAAAAAATATGAGCAAAAAATAAAATATAATAATTAAAATTTAATTTGTTATCTAATTAATCTTGTGTCCATACGATATAACTTTACGAAAATGTTATAAATCACAACTGTAAGACCCAAAATTTTTGAAAAGTCTTATTATGATCAAGTCTCAAATCCTATGGTTATTTATAGCCTTAATTTCAGAAATTATTTTATTAAAGGTAATTAAGGCAAGTGTTGATTTATTGGATTTGAGATGAGTTATGATTATTATCCAATTTTATAGTTATTGGATTATTTTCTATATTTGAATTATAAAGTTGGTAGTTGTGAAATAATAAGAATTTTATATGATTTGCACTAAGTAATTAATATTTTAAATATTAATATTGCTATCTTGGAAAATGAAAAAATTAAGTATATTATTTCTAATTATTTGGTTGGGACATTTTATTGAAAATAATTTGTAAAAATGAGGAGCAAATAGTATTTTTTATATACAATTAGTGTTGGATTTAATTTGGGTTTCAATTACTATATTATGCCTATTTTTGAGTGAAATTACAAAAATACCCTAACCCTAATTGAGCCCACATTTTCCCTTCCAAAAGCCAACCCTAGCTGCACATTATTGATGATAGTAGCAGCAGCAGCCACCCCCCTTTTTCATAAACACACACGGTCCCCTGTGAAAGAAAAGAAGGAGATCCGGAGGGAGGGAGGGCGTAGCCAACACGCCTCGCCGCCGCACCACCGTGCCCTCGCCATCGAGCTCATGTCGTCGCCGTCCAGTCACGTCCAGTCCATCGCCGGTCGTTGTTGCCATCATCAACAATGGAAGAGAGGGAAGGAGTCAGACGCGCGGAGGAGGGAGAGAGCAAGATCTGAGGCCGAGCCGAGGTCTAACCACCGCGTCGGAAACCTCTCACGTCGCCGTGACCTCCAGCCGGTGTGTTCTGTCACCGGGAAACTCGTCGCTGTTGGGGTCTCACCGCCGCCATCCCTGTTGTGACTGGTGTCGCGCTGGAGGACCACCATCGCAGGAGAAAGGGAGGGAGCTCGTGGTGAAGAGAGAGGGGCGCTGTCTTGCACGCCGCCGTCACACCTGGATACCGCCGCTGCTACCGCGAGTTCGCCGTCGCCGGAGCTGGGTAGTTGTCCTTGCCAGCAGCGAAGAAGAAGCGAGATGAAACCCCTTCATGTTTGCTGTTTCGGTCCGCCGAGAAAGAGCTATCACCGTCGTTCCTGCCGCCGGCAAGCCTCGGTTAGCACCGCCGAAGCTCCGGCCATCACCGTCGTTGAGGAAGCTCACCGGAGTTGCTGGAGGCTGCCGCCGCTCTGCCTGGTTGTGTTGAGTCGCGCCGCCGTGCCTGGTCGCCGGAAAATCCCGCTGCCGTCGCCGGAAAACTCTGCCGGTAAGGGTTTTTGAATTCGGTCTTCATTCGTTTAAGATTCTGGAAGCTTTAACGTCTCTGTATGTAGGTTCCAGGCGCCATTGCCGGAGTCCGGTCACCGCTGCTACTTGAGGTGGCTGCCGGGCTGCTGCTGAGCCAGTTCAGAGATCGTCACTATTTCGGTTCAGCTGTTCCTTCTTCGTTCGGTAAGCGTTTTCGATTTGAAAGCCCTTTAGTTACTGTTCTGTTATCATACGCTGAGGTTTGTGGCATTAATTGCTATACGATTGAGTTTCGGTTGTTGTATGTTGCGATTAGAGTTGTTGAAACTGTTGCGAAAGTGGCTTGGAACCGAGGTTTTGGCTGCCGGGATTTTGATTGTTGATCTCGAGTTGAGGCGGAAAGGATTCTGTGACGCGTTTGGGCTATGGTTTTGCGTTTTGAGGTAGGGCGCTTTCCGAAAACTATAGTTTATTATTGGAATTATTACATATGGGTACTGATGTGAGGATGTGTATTTGGTGATTGTATCAGTCCTATGTATTGTTTAGTTGTTTTGTATGATTATGGGTGTTTGTTTGACTAGACTGTTGTGTGGTTTTGTGAAAAGAAATGCTTTTGAAGTTGATTCTTTTAAAGCTTTAAGATCGAGTTTAATTCGTGGGAAATCGATTTGAGTTGATGGATTTTCTTGAGAATGTGAAAAATAGAATACACTCTTGAATTCAGCCTGCCTTGCTTTAATGATCTGGTTTGATAAATGACTGTTGCTAAACCATTTCTTTAAAGCTTTAGAAATGAGTTTATTCGGATGATAACGATGTGATTTTTGAGACGGTTTCCTTGAAATATGGAATTGAGATGACTGTTGGATTTGGATTTCCTTGAACTGATTTTGGATTTTGGGTTGTTGAAAAGGATTGTGGAATGGTTTTGTTGGGACCC
>NC_029786.2:11348829-11350615 GCF_000816755.2 Arachis ipaensis
CATGCTTTTGAAATGAATTATTAAAGAGGAAATTATGATTTAGTCTTGCTTCGTAAGAAAGGCATTGTATATCTTTCAAAAGAAAGTTATTTAGATGAAACTTATGTTTTAAAGTTGTTTTAAATGTGACAAGGGCAATGCCTTTGAATTTGACTTGAGGGTTTCAATTAGAGGAGTTTCAATGACTTTGAAAGAACCTGAATGTCTATTGACAAGTTTCATTTTGAAATGTTTTGAGAAAGGTTTTAAGTACTCTTTGAATTCTGAACTTTTGCAAGACAAACAATTTTGAACAGTTGAAACGCTTTAGAATTTATCATGGGGTTGAAGCTGGTTTTGCCTAAGTAAAGGAAACGGCTTTGAAGGAAGTAAACGATTACGTGACTCGGTTTGGCTTAGATCTTATTTTATTACTCAAATCGGAAAGTCAAGGTTTTAATGATTTTAAATGAATTTGGCGAAATGAGTTATGCTATTCTCCCCTAAGGACTTGGGACTCTGTCGAGAAACTTTTGTTACAAAAATCCCATTGTTGGATGGGTGATTTTGAATGTTTCAAAAGGAATCTTTAACTTTCCATGGTTTTGGAAGTTTTGGAAAGAGGAAGCCGAGAGTGGCTTGTTTTAAAAAGGGAATTTTTCTTGAGTAAAAGTGGCTTATGAGCCTGAGATAATAAAAATTATAAAGTTTTATTAACAACTCAAATAAATTAGTACCATAAAACTAAATTTAATGTCTATTTTAAAAATAATTACTGACTTTTTATTCTTTTAATTATTAATAATTTAAATAAAGTAATACCTTATAACTTATTTTGTTATTTATTTTAAGTAATTACTAACATTCTATTTTTCTAATTATTTGCTTGTCTTATTTATCATTTATGCTTTCAATCAATTATATTAATAAACAAATAAACTAAATTAACTCCAATTATACTTGGACTATTCAACAATTCAACATAATTTTTTTAATTTGGGATTAACTACTAACGATAGAAAATAAAAAATTTAGAGTAATTCAATATTATGAACATTAATTATTATTGTGAAATAACCTAAAATCATAATGCAGTTTATTTTTAAAGAAATAATCAAGTATTATTGTTAATTATGAAATAATCTAAAATCATAATGCATTTTGTTTTTAAAAAAATAATCATCCATTAATATCTATAAATAGAAACTATCCTCAAAATGCTTTGATTAAATATATGAGGGGTTAATTACTATTCATTAAGAATAATATATCGATTATATCAAAAAGTAAAAATATAATTTTCTGCATTTACACCATTGGAAGAATTACCATCATGAGAAAATTTTGTCAAAAAAAAAGGGAAAAAAATTACATACATAGTGAATTTAAAAAATAAATATCGTTAAGTAATTATACTTTTTTTTAATAAATAGTAAAAAATTAAATATCATAAACTATATTCTTTCAAAAGTAACCCTTTTAAGTTGTTATGTTTAGCATGATTTATTTGTATATAATTTAAATTGACATTATTTTTAATTATAATAATCATTTATTTTTAATAATTATTTTTAGAATTTAATAATTTATCATGCCTTACAATAATTATCTATCTTTTTGCTCATATTAAAAATTTTTTTGTTCTATCTTTTTTAATTGTTATTATGTTATTAGAATTGTTAAATAATATTAAAAAAAATCTAAAATCTTAGAAATAGCGATGACACATTGAATAATTAATTCAATAGAATTAAATTTAAACAAATAAGATGATTCAATCAATTATACAAATAATAGCATATTTATA
>NC_029786.2:11353924-11361054 GCF_000816755.2 Arachis ipaensis
ATTATATATATAGTGGATTTAAAAAATAAAGATTGTTAAGTAATTAAGATTTTTTTTGAAATAAATAGTAAAAAAAATGTTATAAACTATATTCTTTCATAAGTAACCTTTTTAAGTTTTACATTATGTTTGACATGATTTATTTGTATATCATTTAAATTGGCATTGTTTTTATAACGATAATTTATTCTTAATAATTGTTAGAGTTTTTATGCCTTACAATAATTATCTACAAAGAAGAAACATATATATCCTGAAAAAATTATTAAATAAATTTATTCTTTTTGCCCTATTTTCACATTAAAAAATTTTTTGTTCTGTCTTTTTTAATTGTTATTATGTTATTAGAATTGTTAAATAATATTAAAAAAAATCTTTAAAAATAGAAATAGCGATGACACCTTGAATAATTACTTCAATAGAATTAAATTTAAACAAATAAGATGATTCAATCAATTATACAAATAATAGCATATTTATATATTAATAATGAAAATAGTCTCACTAATGTAAATGATCAATACAATAATTATATGAAAAAATAACTAATTACATAATTGCATAATTTTTAAGATCCTATATAGTTGAATCTAATGGACAAATAAAAAATTTCTATATGATAATATCCTAATATTTTAGCATATTATAAATCATATTATAAATTTATATATCATATTATAATTTTAAGTCAACTCCTTAAACACATTATAACATAAACCATCTAAAAAAATACACCAAATTAACGAATATCACATGGATCACAACATACACTCTAAATTGTCACAATATTTCAAATAAAAAGAGCATCAATACAGAAAAATCAATGAATATAACTAAAATAAAGAGCAACAAAGAGACACACAAAAAAATAATAAAAAAGAGAATCAATAAAAACATTAACATATAAACCACGTACACGAACAATGTATATATTAATTGTGAATCACAGAAGAAAAGACAATATATATATATGAATTGAAGTACACATGACAAAATATAATATTACAAAACAAAATTATAGTAAGATTATTTAAAAACAACATAAAGATGACACATCTTTTTGTTAATCAGAAGCTAAAACAAAAAAAAAGTATGCGCCTAATAATAAGCAAATTAAAATAAATAAAAATTTAAAAAAAATTAAAAATAAAAATTAAATAAATTATAAAAATTGTACCTTAGACATAAAAGAGAGAGGGAGAGAGAAAGAGAAAAAAGAGAACGAATAAGGAAAAAACACATTTAAATGATGAGATTTGAATGTCTAATCAAATTAATTATATAATTAATTAAATATAATTAATTTATTTTAACGAATTAAATGGAATAAATAAGGACAGCATGCCACATTAGTTCGGACAAAAAACAGAAATAAGCCAAGAGAGAAAATAATTTACGTGAATCAACCAAAACGAAAATTGCTTCATGAATCCACCAATACACATTTATATGTAGTTCGAACCAGCTTAGTTCGAACTCCATTTCTACATAATTCGAACAGCTTGGTTCGAATTATACACAAACACACGCACACACTAATTCGAACCAGCTTGGTTCGAATTACACACACAGTAATTTATGGTATAATTTGAATTATGCTGTTAAAAAATTAATAATTTATTAAAAAAAATTATTAAAAAATTTATTAAAAAAATTAATAATTTAAAAATTAAAAAAATATATATTTTATTTCATACGTTAAAAGAAAGCTAACAAAATATTTAATTACGAGACTTCTTTAAAATATTAATGAGCTATCAATTCGAATTCCATACAATACTTTTCTGTCTATTTTTAATAGCTCATGAATATTTTTTAATAAATTTTTTTAAATTATACTACAAAAAATATTTTATCCTATGCAAAACAATTTTAAAAAATGGCTTAAAAAATATTAGGAGTACTATAAAAATTTATAATGTTATAATAACTTAGGTAAATACATGCATGTACTCAAATTTTAAATAAAATACTCTACATAGTCAATAATAATTTAGAAATGAAAGAAAATATTTTATTCCATACAAAATAATTAAAAAATATATTTTATTCTATACAAAATAATTTTAAAAAATGGCTTAAAAGATGTTATGAGTACTATAAAAGTTTGTAATATTCTAGTGATTTAGGTAAATACATGATAAAAATATTTTTTCTTTAATTTCTAAATTATTAGTGACTATGTGGAGTAATTTTTTTATGTCCTAAATCATTAGGACATTACAAATTTTTATAGTACTTCTAACATCTTTTAAGCCATTTTTTAAATTATTTTGCATAGAATAAAATATTTTCACTCTTATTCAAATTATATGGTGAGCAATTCAAAAAAGATTCATGAGCTATTAAAAATGGACAGAAAAGTATTGTATGAAATTCGAATTGATAGCTCATTAATATTTTAAAGAAGTCTCATAATTAAATATTTTGTTAGTTTTTTTTAACGTATGAAATAAAATATATATTTTTTTAATTTTTATTTTAGTATATTAAGTAGATTTAATGTACTTCATCCACCTTGTTCTGTCAGTCTGTCACCTTTTCTTTTGAGAAGCCCATGCATAACAAGAGAACAATAAAAAAAATTCGGTCATTAACATTAGTCACAAGGATGAATGCGACTTATCTTAACTATTTTTATTGTAACTAAAAACAAAATAAATAACCATTAAATATAATATTCTAATAGCGAATGCGATTTATCTGAAGGTGTATTTTATTTATTTAAGAGAATAAGAAACTAATATCCCAAATTACTTTTTAATTTATTTTAAAAAAATTAATCTCTAAAATGTCAACTTACCCTTTAATCTTTTAAAATATTAGATATATTTGCCTATAATAAGATAAAAGAATAAATCAGTCTATGGTATATTTTAAAAAAATGAGAAATTTCATTCACTTTTTTAAAAAATAATATAATAAAGGAATCAAATTATTTAAAATTTGAAAAGAGAAGAAATTAATTTGTTTTTTTATAATATTTAAGCATAATAATTAAAGAATTATTTGGAGTATGATGGATATTGGTAGTAAGAGAAAGGAAAATTGAATTTTGGCCTCTTTTTACTTTGCTTGAGTAATCTTGGAATTGCATGAAACTTTTAGATTCTACAGTGTTGCCTTATATAAAAAGTAGGAGATTATTTTATTTTGTCTCTTGTCGATAGAAGAGTTAAAACAGAAGTACGTGTAAGACATATTGCTGTGAAGTCTAGCTGAATAGAATAAGTAGGAGATTATTTTGTTTGTCTCTTCTGATGTGAAAAACCAGAAACAGAATAGAGAAGAAGTGACACAACCATATATCCTGCTTCAGCTGTAGTCTACATCTAGTCTTCGTCAATTTCACTATCTTTAAACAAGATTACATTCACCAATTTTTTTACGATTTTACCCAATCTTATCTGGGACAAACCCAGCTTCTACCCAAGCCAGATTTAACTAGGAACTTGCCCTAACTTTCAACAGCAATGTGCTCACTCAACTTACAAGGAAATTCCCTCAAGATCATGACAAAAAAACAAAAATACTTGGCCCAATCATCATACACAATTAATATTTTGTGTTATTAGTGATGGATAATGGCTATTCTTATGTGAAATTTAATTATTGTAAACTTTAATATTTTGTGTTATTAGTTATTATAAGATTATAAGTTAATGTTTTATGTTTAAAATACATAAGATTTTAGACTAATGCATAATATTGTGTTATTTGTATTGATTTAAATATTTGGGTATTATTAGACAATATTAGTATTGATTGTGGTTATGCTTTAATTTTAGAGAAGAGTTGGTTCTTGTTATATTTTTCTAAGTGAATTTTACCATGTCAAATAATAGTTAGAATCTTGAAAATTTGGATATTTTCACATGCTAGCTTACAAGAAGGTATCAAGGTAATATAATATCAACGGCCCGGTTTCACCCGATCTTTACCCGTTATAATCATGGCCTGAAAGTGTGTAGGTTTCATCGGGTTTAGGGTCGGGTTCAGGTCTAACAAATAGGCGCTGGTATATATTCTGGGTCGGTTTTGAGTCACATCAAACACCGTTTCACCTGACCCACGAACATAGCAGCAGCAGCGCCACAGAAGAGAGATAGAGTAGAAAAAGTGACTGAATCATACATGCATCCATACTTTCTATCTTCTCTTTCATCTTTTTTCAAATTGCTTCTTAAATCTGAGTCATGTATTTGTGCTTTGGTTCCAAGTAACTTTCTTATCCGTTGATTCTTTGCACAGCTCCATGACCTTCAAATTCTTGAGCTTTTCGATTCGGTGTATGCAGAGGGAAGGTTTTTTTTCCACAAGTTTTAATGTTGCACAAAAATGAAAAGATGTCTCTGATGATGCTTCCGATGTGATGTTTGCCTTTAGCTCTAACTTCTTTAACTTTCTCTTCTTGCTTATATTTGGTAACTCACTTTTTGTTCTTTGATTTTGTCCTAGTTTAGAGCTTTTCTTTTTTTTTTTTTTTTTTTTTTTNGATGAAAAAAAGAGATGAGAAAAAAGAGAGAATTTTGGTTCATTGGTGTGGTGTTTTGGTTCAAATGCAAATGAAATTGAATTTCTTAGTTAGCAACTAAGTTGAATGATTAGATTTGGACCACTAATTAAACTTGTTTATGAATGAGTTTAATTCATCAATTTGAGGCCTGTTTTTTTACTTCATGGGGTGTTAATTAATTTAATTTTTTGCACACTAAACAAACTAATCACATATAATTAATTTTTAATTCAATAATAATATTTAATTATCATCTAATAATATATTATTAGTTATTTAAATTCAACAGAGTATTATTTGTTCATACTCATCTACTAGTTAAAATAAAATAAATTTTAGTTAGTATTAAATAGATATTATTTTTGTCAATTATATATTCTTGTTAAGTTGTTTTAACAAATTTAAACAATGTCGTAACTATTGTTTTAAAAAATTATTCTTAATTTATATGTACAATTATTTTGTGGTAAAAATACAATAAACGATACTTTAATAATGAATTTCAGTTAATAAACAATACTAGAAAGATTTAATATAATATCTGGTGAAACTAAGAGTCAATTTTTTACTGTATGTTCTATTTTCACTCTTCAGTAAAAAAAATAGCAGCTCCTAACTAAGCTGCAATAACTATAGAGTCTATTTTCACCTTACAGCATATTTACATCACTCACAACACGTGCTTAAACTTGTGAACAAAAAAGCATATATACAAATTAAAAAAAAAATTGCTGTGTACAGTATAATTCACCAATGCAAAAATATCTTTTACATTAAATGACCATCAAGTCACTGTGTACGTAACAACAACCAATGAGCCCTCACTCCCCACAGGTCATCAACGAAATTACTTCATGTCGGGGGTATTTTTTGTCTCCATTTTAAATTTATTGAAAAAAATTTACTGTTTTAAATCTTTCAACAATATTTTCGTCAGCAACTAAATTTTTTCAACTAATATATACAAAAATATGTTTTAGAGTAAATGAGTACAATTACATGATGACAAATTAGGTCTGCATCATCATCATTCATCACCACCATGAAGTCATTGTGTACGTAACAACCACCAATATTCAATGAGTCCCCACTCCCCACACTGTGACAGAGGCACAGACCATCAACTTAATTACTAATCTTATTATTTCTCACTTTTTCTATGCACTACTTTTGCTATAAACCTTAGCTTCTTATTCTCACTGCCTTGAAGTCATTGTTGGAACTTAATTGGAATTTGGGATGATTCTCTGTAGCCATTTTCTTTACGATGCTCTTCTCTGCCTTCCTCATTAGTAGGAGCCTCTAGCTGCTGATGGAGGTTTGTTTCTCTATATATCTTGTAATTTTGTTTATACCATTGCATAATAAGAGAGTGTTGAAGTAGATATCATATAAATTTACGCCGTAATTAGTGAGTTGGTATTTTAGAAAGCGAGAAAAGAAAGATTTGAACTACAAAATAGACTACACTTTACTTTTAAAATCATTCTCGCTTTTCTTCCTGTGTTTGAAATTCCAACCTCTAAAAATGTATAAAGAGAAAAGAGGGAGACATGCTCACATGCTTGTAGAAAGGAAACACTACTAAAAGATCAGTGACATAAGAAGGATTGATGAGGAGGAGAGAAACCTAGATGATGAGTGATGTTCTTCTGTCACTCAGAAACGTAGTCTCTTAACCGTATTAGTACCCAAGCAAATCTAATGAATATTTTTAATGGAAAAAAAGTTAACTAATATTGATTCAAATGGAAAATAAATATAGAAATACTTAATATTTCACATAGAAAATAGAAGTTATATATATTACCTTAAAATTTGTATTAAGTTCTTTCACCTTACTTTTTTAGAATTAAAAATGTGATTAAATAACTTTTAGAGAAATATTATATTAGAAGGACATTAGAATTTATTATTTTAAGTTATTATTTCTTTGTTTTTATTTTTTTTTAAAATTAGGGGTGACACTCGAATCTGCGATCTTTAGGTGAGTATAGAGAGACTATGCCATTTAAACTATGGCTCATTGGTAAAAATAAACAACTCTTAGTCAACTAATTTTTAAATTATCCGTAGAGATTATTGGCGAGCAATTGAGCACAATTGCATATTATTTAACATGGTTGAGTACTGCTAATTTAATTTGCCTTGCTTATCCTCAGGTTCCAGCTTCCCAGGCAACCCTTTATCTATTGTTGGTTTGAAAGGAAGGAGACAGAAAGACAAAGAAAATTGAAAAGAAGGTAGTAATTATTTTAGTATTTGGTTGGAAGGACAATTGAGAGGGGGAAATATTAACAAGTTTACTATACTTCGTATAGATATGAGTTTTTTGAGTAAAAGTCTAGTAAGTTAATATTTGTTTTTTATTTATTAATTTTCGGAACATGCTTATCTTTAATTAAAGAAAGTGACAATCCAAATTTGAGAATTCGTTTTTGTTAGATTAATCAATTATTTTGCTACTAAACTTTTATAGGAATATTTTGGATAACTATTTAAAAAACATATGCAAAAAAATTGGATCAAAATGTAATTTTGAAATCTTATTTTTTTTAAATATTTTTATCTTGCTATTTAAGAAAAAAAATCTATGAATAGTATTCATTTAGTA
>NC_029786.2:11361104-11362529 GCF_000816755.2 Arachis ipaensis
AAATTTTGATTTCTAAAGCTTTTTGAAAATATATAATTTTTATAGTGTTTTAATAAATTAGAAGAAATTTTTTACTGTTACTAAAAGAATTTCTCAAATGTACTACTAATAATAACAGTAAAAAGATAAGATAGAGAAGTGCTAGAGGCAGTAACTTTTGTGATTTATAATCATTAAATAGCTATTAGTGATGTTTTTAATGATATAAAATTTCATTTAATAGTATAAGATTATTCATTTTTCTTTTACTGATTATATGCTTTTTTACTGATTATATGCTGATCAAAATTTAATAAAATTACTGACACTCGACTTTTCCAATAAGATATATGGAACCCTTCCAATCTTTACCACCCAAACAATTCATAACTTTATTTCAATAATGGAAAACAACTTTATTTTTTGTACCCTTACTCCCTTAATTAGCCCCTGAAACCTTACCGACATACACCCTTGATGGTTTTGGTTTCCTCTGTGAGATTTCAGATTTCTTCACAAATTGGAGCCCACTATTTTCTATTTTTGTTTTTTTCAAATAAATTCAAAAGTAAGTTAATTCACGAGAATATCCATGAGAGTGTATATCTATGTGTTACACGGCATCTATCTAAGTTATTAAACAGTAATGCTATCACCAAAAAAAAAAACAGTAATGCTAAGTGATCGGTTCCTATTATACAAGACTTAAAATATTGTTTTTATAACCAAAAGTATATGTTGTATTAGTAATAATGAGTTGGCGAATTGGTAAGTTTTGTGTAGGAGGACATACATGGACTTACGTACAACTAATAACTAACTAACTTCATCACCTTCTGATGAATCAAGCAGTGATTCCGATCCTACTTATGCTATATATGCTCAAATTAAAACAATAAAACAAACAATTTTGCTAGAAAATTAATTAAGAGTAAAGCTAACTTTAACTAATTAAAAAATAAGTTCACTATAAAAAAAATTTTACTATTTAATTTTTTAAACTTTAAAATAAAAAATAAAAAATGTCGACTTATATTGTAGTTAGTCTCTAAAATTTTTCTAAAACAAGAGGGTGCATTATTCTCCATATTATTATCATTTATCTTGTATGTATAGTATCAAATTATCTTGACTTTTTGTTTTATATATCGAAGCTGGCTCACGTTCAATTCATCTCGGTTTTGTGTAGGTAGTGATTTGTGATTGTAGATCTAATATGCTCTATTTCAAATGGTAATTATCTTTTTCAATTCTCTCTCTTCCTTTTTTTTTTCTGTAATTAAGAAAATTCGATAAAGTATTAGACAAATATAAAAAATAGAGTATTATTCTAAATTAGACCCCAATAAATATTTACTCAGATAATTTAATTTTTAACAAATTTTAATCATTAAATTAGTCTCTAATATTTTATTTTGTTAGACATATATATATTAATATTTATGT
>NC_029786.2:11363064-11365250 GCF_000816755.2 Arachis ipaensis
TATTGAAATAAAAGTTTGAGAATTAATTTAGTGATTAAAATTTATTAATGACTAAAGTGTTTGACTTAAAATTTCTTAGGAGATAATTTGGAGTATTACTATAAAATAAAAAATAATTGGTCATATAAATTTCTTTTTATGATTTGCAGAATATTTAATGCATGATTATTGAAGTATAAATTTATTATTTTGGACAAAGCTTATACCTTTTAAACAACAATCATGTTAAGTGTTCACTAAAAATTAGTTATCAAATTAATTATTTATATAAAATACATATAAAAAAAATTAAACAATATATGTATAGTTACTTATTAATATGTGTAACTACTTTTAGAGAAATTTTATAATTTAATATATCTATCATTATTGTCAAATTTCAATTTGAATAATTTATTACGTATTTTTTGCATTTATCATTTACCTTATGAAATGATGTTAAGTACAATAAACAATAAAATGTTTAGTCCCAAAAAAAATGTTTACACTACAAATTAATGATTAGATGACAGTTATGATATCTTTTTCAGATAAATAATATAAGCTTATTAACTCAAAGTAATAAACAAAGCAAAGATCTAGAGACTTGTTCTTAAAATTAGACTAACATAAACTTTATTAAGAGCGTTGTTGGTTCTAGCCTTTATTGCATGCTTTATTAGGCCCTTAGAAATAAATATTTTGAAACTTTAAAAAATAGAAATAAAACGATATCATAGATCGGGGGAGTATTTTTTACATTTTCATCATTTATACATTTTCAACTTCTCATTGAATCTTTTTACATCTGTGTAGCATAAAAATGTAGCAAAAACAAAAAAAAAGCAAGGATGAAATAAAAGCATGTCGAACATTTTTATACCGGACTTTTTGCAAGAACGTGTGTTCGATGCAGTAGGTGGTTTCTTAACAAAGCAAGTAAACTATGTATGGGATTACGAGAAAAGATACGATGATGTAAGCAAAGTTGTAGAGAATCTCAAGAATGACAGAGATGAGGTGTGCGATAAAGCCGAGGAAGATGAAGGACGATATGGGAGAGCAATATACGATAATGTTTTAGAATGGCTAGCTCGTGTGGATGAAATTGTTGTTAAATATAATAAGTTCAAAGAAGATCATGATAATAATGAAGGGTATGCACTTGCTTTTCCATTTCAAAATCTAAACATAAGGTATCGTCAAAGCAAAATAGCAGAAGGTATCAAAGATGATGTTGAAAGATTGCAACATGAGAAGCATGATAGAATATCTCGCTGGCAGGGCCCACCTTCATCAATGGGTTATGCGCTTCCTACTGTTGAATATGAAGAGCTTGATTCAAGAAAACAAAACATGGAAGATGTCAAGAAAGCCTTGGAAGACTCGAGTGCTACAATGATTGGTATTCACGGGCTACCTGGTATAGGGAAGACTACTTTGGTCATAGAAGCTATTAACAGAGCTCAAAATCAAGAACCTAAGTTATTTGATAAGGTGATTATGGCAAATGTGACAAAAAATCCGAACATCAGAAAAATTCAAGGGCAGATCGCTGACATGCTCGGGATGACATTGCAAGAGGAGAGTAAGTGTCTATCTATATTCTATACCTATAATAAACGCAAACAACTTTATTTTTAAATAACTGCTCAAACAAAGAAAGAGACGATAAATTTTCGCTTATTTGAGTAGATTTTTTTGAGAATAGTTGTTTAAATAGCATTTTGTAATGTTCTTTGCTCTTTAATTTGGTTTCTTTTCCCTCAATTTAATAATTTTTTTTAACCTATTTAAAACTTATTTTCAAATCCACATACATGTCTACTTCTACTAATTCTACTAATTAGTAAACATGTTTTAGACTATTTTTCGAATTTCTTTTCTAATTTAATTAAAGAATAATATACAATTTGAAATATTTTTGTACCGAATAAGTCATTAATAATACATAAATACTTAAAAAATTAATCACTAAATCAATTACCTAATCATATAACATGTGTGTTAAAATACAAAAATATATTAAAAATAAATTAAACAACACGTATATCTATTTATATAAGGGATAGATAAAGATGCTCAAAATGTCTTTTCTAAAGATGTTTTTAAGTAATTAAAATTCAATACATATAATTGATTAAACTATATTATTTTTATTAAAATTAGATCAGATAAATTGATTTGGCCAAAAAATTGATAAACTA
>NC_029786.2:11365407-11366688 GCF_000816755.2 Arachis ipaensis
TAATTAAAATTCAATACATATAATTGATTAAACTATGTTATTTTTATCAAAATTAAATCAGATAAATTGATTTGGCCAAAAAATCAATAAATTATACCTTAAACCGGTCTAAATTAATATTTTTTATAAAAAATAATTACAATATTTCTATTATAAAAAATGACATATATATATATTAAGAACCCTAAATTTTAACCATTTTCTTTTCTCTGTATTGTTATAGGGTTAGAATTTAAGATTTTTAATATTAAAAAAAATAGGAAAAATTCCACTCCCCTCCCCTGCGAAATACTAAAATGACACTCACCTCCCCTCTATTTTATAAATGTACATTCCCCTCCCTTCTAACTTTTAAAAAACCTCTTCTTTAATCCATTTTAAATTTTTTGTGTTAACTAATGTTAACTTTATCCATTTTTTAAAAAAAATAAATTATTTTTTGAAAAAATATCCATTAAACAAAATTTTATTTTTTATTATTAAATTTTACTTACCAAAATACCCTTTAATAAATTATTCTTTTATTGATTAAATTGTATTTTACCAAAATATTTTCAAAAAAATTAATAATTAAATTATTTTTTTCTAAGATACCTACCCTTCAATAATTTTTAAATTATTAAATTATGATTTTACTAAAATTTTATTAACAATTATTTTTATATTTACTATTAATTTTTTGATATCAATATATATTATTTTAACATTAAATAAAAAAATCTTACCCGGGTAACCCACACTTTAGGAGTTAATTATTTTTTATATGATGGATGAAATGGTGTATTACATTGGTATGAGTTGAAATGGGTGTATTTCACAAGTGTGATATATAATACAAATCGTTAGTTACGATTTGTAAAACAAAAGAAATCGTTACTCACGATTTCATATATTACATTTTTTTTAAATTAAAAAATTAAAATCGTAACTCACGATTTCCTATTTTTTTTTGTCTTATTTGAAATCGTAATACACGATTTCTGTTAACTTTTTTTATTTTTTTGTCTTATTTGAAATCGTTACTCACGATTTCTTTTTATCCCATATCACTGCATTACACCAAAATATCATAATATTAACGAAAAACACCAATAATAATCCAATATAAAAAAAAATTAGCCACACTTTAGCTAGTTTCGTAAAAATATTGAAGTAAGAATTTGGAACAAATCTACAAACATGATCTAGTAGAATATCGATAAACTTAATAATTCTTTACATAATCATACTGCAGGGCACAAAAAAATTAATCACTAAATTAATTATATAACTATATAAATA
>NC_029786.2:11366693-11367920 GCF_000816755.2 Arachis ipaensis
ACACACATATTATATTTAATAATTTAGTGAAACATATTAAATTATTTAATAGTTTTCAAATATTAATATATTATCTTCCAAGTCTTTGTCTTGATGGCTATGCCTTCAGAGAAAAGTGGGCCTAAATAGGTCTGATGGCATTGTTGGGGTTGATTTTTTTTTCCCTTTTTTTTTTTAAATCTTTCTGTTCATCTGTTGTATTTGTATTTTATATCTATGATTGATACTTGTACAACATAGGTGAGAATGGGAGAGCTGGTCGCATAAGAGAGAAATTGAAGAAAGAAAAAAACACTCTTATAATCTTAGATGATATGTATGCAAAAATAGACTTGGATATGTTGGGAATTCCATCACAGAGTGGCGATGACAAGAAGAATCTCATTCTCAAACAAGGAATAAAATCTTCTAATCCCTCTACAACTCTAACTAAATCAGAGACAAAGAAGGTTGCTAGTGCTGGACAAAATTTGCCAGAAGAAAAGTCAGATGGTACCAAACTTTAATGCACAAATATTTTAATTTTTATTTGCATACGCATATCGTATATATATATATATATATATATATATATTAGATAATACCTTAAATTTCTTAAATTTGTTAGTAATATTTTTGTTAACATATTTATACCTTATTTAGTATTTATTAATTATTACGACAATTAATGAATGTTAAATAAGACAAATTCGACTGTTTTTTATTTGTCTCACTAGTATTACCGTGATATATTAATTATGCATAGACTATATTGTATTGTATTCAATACTTATATCCATATTTTTTTTATAGCTAACATAATGAGACCAGATAAAAAAACTGAGGACATCTCTACCAGTGGTTCTAGTAACGTAGAGAAAGCAGTACAACAGAATCAAAAAGGGTGCAAGATTTTGCTAATTTCTGAGACAAAACGAGTATTGAGCCAGATGGATGTGAAGACAAATTTAGTTATCTCTATGGATAACATAAAACCTGACGATGCAAAAAAATTGTTCAAAAAAAAGGTTAGAATCTATTACGTATAAATACGTTATTTTTAACAAACTATCTGTTATTTATATATATCTACATCAAATATTGTAGTACAAAATTTATGATATTTTTAGTCATCTATCCGTTATGATATTAATAGAGGAGTGCTAGAGAGTTAACAGATTTTGTGATTTGTAGCCATTAATTAATTATTATTAATATTTTTAATAATATAAAATTATATTTAATTGT
>NC_029786.2:11368015-11373295 GCF_000816755.2 Arachis ipaensis
ATAAAAGTAAATAATAATATATACAAGAATTATTGCAGACATAATATGTTAAGCTCATACTTAACGTGAAAAATTTTTAATCAGTATATAAAAATGAGGAGTGTTAGAAAATCAGCAAATTTTATAATTTGTAGCCATCAATTAGTTATTATTAGTATTTTTATATTTTAATGGTGTGAAATTACATATAATTGTATGCGATTATTCATTTTTTTACTAATTAAGTACTGATCAGATTTTGATAAAAAATGCTGGCCCTTAAATTTTTTCTATAAAAATTATGATCCAAAATTCCAAAAAGAATTTCACTATACTTAGAATAAGGTTTAATTACTCTGTTGGTCTCTATAGTTTCGTGAAATTTTTAATTAGGTCCTTATACTTTTTTTCTTTTTAATTGGGTTCCTGCACTAATTTTTTTTCAATTAAGTTCCTCTTAGTAGTAATTGACTTAATTTTATAGAGACCCAACTAAAAAAATAAATTGGTATAGGAACCTAAATAAAAGGAAAAAAAAGTATAGGGACCCAATTAAAAAAAAATTAGTGTAAGAACTCAATTAAAAAAAAAAGTATAAAGACCTAATTGAAAATTTCGCGAAATTATAGGACCAGAAACCAATATAATAATTATATAATATCATGTTCAGCCTCTTATACACATAAGAGTTATATATAGTATTTCGTAGTAGTACTCATTATATTTTTATACTAAAGAATAATTAGAACCCATATTTTATTAGTAGTTTATGTATTAACATATTATAGTATACATCAGAATCCAATATGTTGTTACTTTAAACTTGTTATAGTATATAATATTTTTTTGTGCAAAACAGGTAGGAATAACAGATGAGAAAAATTCTGATCTTGAACGGCTAGCCATTGACATTGCCAAGAAGTGTCATGGGTTGCCCATGTCAATAGTTACAACAGCAAAGGCATTAAAAAATCAAAATCGCTCAGTTTGGGAGGAGACCCTTAAAACACTTGAAAGACAAAAGCTTACAGGAACACCGGAATATTCTACAAAGTTGAGTTATCAACTTTTAGAAAATGAGGAGCTCAAGCTTATCTTCTTGCTTTGTGCTTGTATGGGTCAAGATGCATTGGTCTCAGACTTAGTGAGACTATGCATTGGTTTGGGTTTTCTTGAAGGCGTCTACACAGCAAGGGAAGCCAGAGATCAAGTGCAAATGTTGCTTATTCATTTAAAAGAGTCAGGTTTATTGTCTGACAGTTATTCAAATGATCGTTTCACGATGCAAAACCTTGTTCGCAATGGAGCTTTGTTGATAGCATCAGAGAATAACGTGTTTGTGCTGGCAAAAAGAAAGCTAGATGAATGGCCTGATGAAGATAAACTTGAGATGTACACTGCTATTTTCTTACATCATTGTGATGTCAACACTGAGGAGTTTCCTGAAAGTTTAAAATGTCCTAAACTCAAAGTTTTTCATTTTCACAATAACCATCAGCATTTCAAAATGCCGAAATACTTTTTCCAAGAAATGAAAGAACTTAGAGTGTTGGTTCTGATTGGCATTGATCTCTCCGAAATGTCTTCATCAATGGAATGCCTAACAAAACTCCGAAAGCTTTGTCTGGAGCAATGCATTAATCTAGATGAGAACTTATGCATCAATATTGGGAAGTTGATGAAGAATCTAAGAATTCTAAGCTTTTCCGGATCTGATATTAAAAGCTTGCCTATTGAATTGAAGCATTTATCAAAGTTACAAATTCTTGACTTAAGTAATTGCTCCGAGCTAAAAAAAATTCCTCCACTTCTAATATCAAGCCTCACTAGTTTGGAGGAGTTGTACATGAGAAACACTTCGGTTGAATGGAGAATTGATAACAGACAGAACAACAAAAACAAAAATGCCAGTCTTTCAGAGTTGGGACATCTAAATCAAATAACAAATGTTGACTTACAAATCCCAAGTGTTGCCCATTTGCCAAAAAACTTGTTCTTTGATAAGCTGCATAGCTATAAAATTGTAATTGGCTCGTCAAGTACACATTTGGAGCCAGATTTCAAGATTCCGGAGAAATATCAACTGTTGAGGTATTTGGCGATACTGGAGAAAAATGTTGGCATTCATTCTCAGAAAGGGATCAAAATGTTGTTTGAAAGAGTTGAGAATTTGTTGCTGGAAGAACTCAACGGTGTCCAAGACATCTTTTATGCACTCAATTTGAAAGGGTTTCCATGTCTTAAGACTTTATCCATTGTGAGTACTTGTAGCATTCGATATTTGATCAACCCACAGGAGAGGAAGCATCCTGAGAATGCTTTTCCGAAACTGGAGACATTGCACCTCTACAAGCTCGATAACATGGAGCAACTATGCTCTCGTGTCTCACTTTCATCATCCTCATTTTGTAAACTGAAAGTTGTCAAGATTAAGCTTTGTGGTTTATTAAAGAATGTCTTTTTAATATCTATGGTCAAGCTTTTGGTTGCTCTTCAAACAATTGAAGTTTCAGAATGTAACTCTCTAAAGGAGATTGTGTTTGCGGAAGATCCACAAGATGCTAATGCGTCGAAGTCTCTTAAGTTTCAAGAATTACGCACTTTGTCATTAAAATCATTACCTGAGTTTCATGGATTCTGTTCCATTTCATCTACAGCGCAACAAAAAGTATTGTTGGATGAACAGGTCAGTTCAGAACTATAGAACAAATTTATTTTTCTTTTACATTTTAAATTTTAGTTAGTCAACATTTACATATGATGGTTTTTTTTTTCTCATTTGACATAAATTAATAGTTATTATTTGTGTTTCTTCATAGGTTGAATTCTCAAAATTAGAGAGATTAGAGTTGTGCTCTATCCAAATCCACCAAATATGGAATGGCAAAAATCCTCCTTTTGGAAAATTGGTACACTTGGAAGTGAATGGTTGTGATAATTTAAAAAGTTTGTTAACATTGTCTATGGCTATAAATATGAAGACTCTCCAAAGTCTATCTGTCAGCGAGTGTGACAACATGATGCATATTCTTCTCAACGAGAACAGCAATGATACTCAAAGTGAAAAGAAGGTATGTACGTAATTTGGCCATTGATTCCATATATTTTTATTTCATAACAACGAATGAATAAGATTCATATATCATTACAACAAAAATTTGCATTCTTGACTGTTGTTAGTGTAGAAGAAACAATTATTTTAGAGTAGTAGTATTTATTTTTGGGTTAACACTATTTTTTTCTACTACATATTTATGTATGTTAACCTAAACAAAGTTATACCACTATTTTTTTCTACTACATATTTTTTTCATTACGGTATTATTTACATATAGGATGTAATGGTAGTGATACTTAGAGTTAAAATTCAAGAAGATCCACAAATTTTGACTCTAAGTATTATTATCATTACATTCTATACGTAAGTAATACCGTAATGGAAAAAAAAAAGATGTAATAGAAAAAAAATAATGGTATAACTTTGTTTAGCTTAACATACATAAATTTTGATTTCGAGCATATAACTTTGTTTAGGTTAATAAATACATACATTTTAATTTTGAGTATATATATATATTCTAACAAAATGTATGTAAGAAAAATGTTTTAGAATAGAAAAGAATAAGAGAGATTTTGAGAAGAATTAAAGGAGAGAGATAATTTTATTGGAAAAAATTTTTAAGAAGAAAAAATACAATTACTAATGTTTTGTTTGTCAATTACATTTCTATTAAAATTAGTAGTATCAAAAAATATTTCAAATTTAATATTATGAAGAAAAAATAAAAAAATTATAAAAGGACTAGTTTGACTAATTTTTAAAATTTGAGGGATGAAAATGACTTACTTCTGGACTTTCAAGGACTATTTTGACTATAAAAATCTTTTTGACATGTCAAGTGACACGTGGCGTTGACCTGGGTATGCCACGTGTCACTGACCTGCCATGTGGCATTGAACTGCCACGTGGCGTGCCACGTGTCGCTGACCTTCCACGTGACGTTGACCGTGGCGTGCCACGTCATCATGCCACGTGGCACTTAGCGTGCCACGTCATCGCCCAACTGACAGATGGACTAATTTGACTTATTTTTTATCTTTCAGGGACTAATTTGATTAAAAAAATCATTCGAAAACGAAAATGAAGAATCGTGTAATCTTTCGGGGACGAATTTGAGTATTAACCCATTTATTTTTTGACAAATAATAATTGTATAAGAAAGTATTTAAACATATTTTGGACTACTAATAATTATTTTAAAAAAGGCATTTGGTATTCTTAATGTTCAATAATTGTATATGTATATATTTAAAAGTAGAGTAAAGTATGATTTTTATCCGTAACGTTTGGGGTAAGTGTCAAAGTTGTCCCTAACGTTTAAATCGTTCTATTTAAGTCCCTACCGTTTTAAAATTGGCTCAATGTTATCCTACCATTTCTGTTAACAGAATTGACTGTCGGACAAAATTAAGACAATTTTTAAACGTTAAAGACTTAAATAGGATAAAAACGTTGGAGATAAAAACGATACAAAGAAATAAATTTTAATTTTATCCTTCAATAATATCAATTTTTTACGGTACATAGTTATTCAATTATTTTTAATCACATCTAAGTAAATTATACTTAATCACATTACTTTCATTCTAAATAAATTTATTTTTTTATAATTTTACTTTTAAAGATTTTTTACTCGTTATAAAATTTTTTACTAATATCATGCCTCTTATTGTTTCTCTTCTATTCTTAACCATAATTCTTCTTTAAGTTTCCTAATTATATGTATTAGATGATAAACTCCCTAAAACACTAGAATGTATAATGTTCTTTTACATTATTTTAGTCTTTTCTTTTCTAAGTGCGATTGTATCCGTTTTAAAATTGGCTCAATGTTATCCTACCATTTCTGTTAACAGAATTGACTGTCGGACAAAATTAAGACAATTTTTAAACGTTAAAGACTTAAATAGGATAAAAACGTTGGAGATAAAAACGATACAAAGAAATAAATTTTAATTTTATCCTTCAATAATATCAATTTTTTACGGTACATAGTTATTCAATTATTTTTAATCACATCTAAGTAAATTATACTTAATCACATTACTTTCATTCTAAATAAATTTATTTTTTTATAATTTTACTTTTAAAGATTTTTTACTCGTTATAAAATTTTTTACTAATATCATGCCTCTTATTGTTTCTCTTCTATTCTTAACCATAATTCTTCTTTAAGTTTCCTAATTATATGTATTAGATGATAAACTCCCTAAAACACTAGAATGTATAATGTTCTTTTA
>NC_029786.2:11385943-11391270 GCF_000816755.2 Arachis ipaensis
CATAATTTTTTTTTATTTACTAAACATAAAATAAAAAAATTTATACTTTTAAAGAGTAGAAGCACTTTTTCAAAAAACTTTATAACAAAAGCTAAATTAAATTAAAGCCCAACATTGCAATATTATGATTTTGAGGAGTTACTGTTACTAGTTTTGTTCGTGATGCCAACTTGCAAATAGCAATGCAAGCATGTCTTAACCCAAATCACATTTGGGGATCTCTCTTTGTTTGGTTTGATTTTGTGACATTTGACTTAATTTGAGTTTTTTGCTATTGCATTGTGAACCACACAACAGGTTACCATCTTTCCAAATTTGAAGAGTATTAAAGTGAGAAGCATGAAGAGTTTGAGTGGGATATGTCATAATGAATTTGAACTCCCAAAAGCCTCTTTCGAAAAGTTGGAGAGCCTAGCCATTGATGAGTGTCATAAACTGGTCCATGTTTTCACTTCTAATGTGGTGGGAATATTTCAGCATGTAAGCAACTTAAGCGTTACTAATTGTAAGTCAATGAAAGCTATATTTGAGTCAGCAGCTTGGGAAAAGAAGCGAACTTCTAAGGATGCAACACCCAAGTTGCAAGATGTTCATTTTCAATCACTTCCAAAATTAGAGCATATGTTCAACATGAAGATAAAACAGCAGGAAGAGATTCTTAAGTTAAACAATTTGCATAAGATATGGGTTCAAGATTGTAAAAGGTTGGAAAACATATTTTCTGCTCCTGTCGCTAAAACACTTGAAAATAATCTGGAAGAGCTTGTGGTCTCGGATTGCTCTCAATTGAGGCAAATTGTTGCCAAGAAAGAAGAAGATGCCAGCAGTCTTACTAAATTTAACTTTTTGAAACTGGCAACCATCAAATTTTTGAGACTACCAAAATTCAAGAGTTTCTATCCAGGAGCTTATGGAATAGAATTTTCAGCACTCAACAACTTGTCTATTGAACAATGTGACAACTTGGAACCATTCAGAGAAGAAATCATAGATGAACAACCAAATCCTGCCCTCTTTCCTGAAACGGTAATAACAATACCTTCAAACTCTTATTTCTATTGTTATTTCGTAATAGCAGAAGAAAAATTAATTAGATTTAATGGGCGTGGTTGAAAATTAAACTCTTTTACATTATCATCAAATAAAAATGTCTGAGAGGTTTGATAGAAAATTATGGGTCTAAGATGAGTATATATATATATATATATTTTTTTTATCTTATGCTCTATTATTTCATAAAAAATAACTACAATATCCTTATTATAAAAAATGACTAAAATACTCCTATTATATATATTAATTTTAATAATCATAAATTCTAGCCCTTTACTTCTCTATCGTCATAAGTTAGAATTTAGAGTTTTCGATATATATAATAGGAATATTTTAGTCATTTTTTATGATAAGGGTATTGTAGTCATCTTTTATAAAAAATAATATTAATTTAGACCGTTCAAAATTCGATTCACTATTTTTTCGGTCAAATTAATTTATCTAGGCTAATTTTAACAAAAATAACATACAGTTTAATCGATTATATGTGCTAAATTTTAATTACTAAAAAACATCTTTAAAAAAAGACGTTTGAGAGGCCTTTATCTAAATGGCACTCTTGGATTTAACCTTTAAGGCTTTAACCATTGAAAAAAAAAAATCAAATCAAATATTTTTCATGATCGGATGAAGTTTTACAAAGTCAAGATATCGTCACAACTCAATCCCAATTAAAATGGCGTAGAATACGTGCATGAATTTGCATTTTGATATATTTAACTTTATGCATGCTAAATTAATTTTTCTGTCATGATTTATTCCATGTAGGTAATGAACAATTTGAAGTCAATTCAAATTGAGTCGAGACATGCAACATTATCGACTAACTATGATTATCGAAGGGATAATCTAGAAGAGCTTCAATTATCAGGACTGAAGGATACTAAAATTCTGTATTCTTTCCTTTATAGCAATCCTAATATGAAGAATCTATGCTTGAACGATGCTTCTTTTGAAGAATTGGTGCCTCTTGAAAGGCTTGCTAAGATTGAAAGCTTAGGAGTTGTCCCACAGCTAAAAAGCTTGAAGTTAACAGATCTACCTTATCTTCAGAAGATTGGCTTCGAAAGAGACCCAATTCTTCAAAGGATAGAGACATTGGTTTTTCAAAATTGCCCATGTTTGAAAACCATAGCACCTTCTAATGTATTTTTCTCTCACTTGACAAAGCTTGAAGTGGTTGACTGTGAAACATTAACATATTTAATGTCACCATCAACCGCAAGAAGTTTGGGTCAACTCAACACCATGAAGGTAATTAATTGTGAATCTCTTGAGGAAATTGTATCAGAGGAAGGACAAGAAGATAATAAAGAGAAAGATGACATCATTTTCAAACAATTGACGACAATTGAACTTGTGTCTCTCAAGCGCCTCGAAAGCTTTTGCAGCTCCGAGAGTTGTGCGTTTCAGTTTCCATCATTAGAGAAATTTGTGGTGAGTGCTTGTCCCGAATTGAAAAGTTTCTCCCAAGAAGAACACATGAAACCACTGCCCAAGTTGGGAAAAGTATATGTTGTCCATGAAAAAGACAAGGTGGAAGCGCACTGGACAAACAATTTACAAGAAACAATACGAGATATATTCAACAAAAAGGTATTGTCTAAATTTCATTCTTTTCTTTTGATGGTTCTCAAATAAATTACAGATATTTTTCAATATAATCACAGATATTTTTCAAAGGCATGGAGAAATTAAGTGTTTCTGATGATCTTGCTCATCTACAACAACTATGGCAATGCAAAGAAGAACGCCCACAAGGAGAATTGTTTAACAATTTGAAAACTTTGAAGCTGAGTGGTTGTAAGTTCGAACCATACGCAATTCCATCAAATGTTCTTTTCAGTTTCAAGAACTTAAAAGAATTGGAAGTGGATAGCTGCAAAAAAATAACAGGAATTTTTGAAATGAATGATACTGAGATCAAGGAAACATCGTTCCAACTGAAGAAGCTAACTTTGAAATCGCTTCCAAATGTGACACATGTGTGGAACCCGGAAAAACAAGGAATTCTCAGCTTCAAAAGTCTACAAATAGTGACTGTCGAAGGCTGTGAGGATTTGAGAACTCTATTTCCTATAGCCTTGGCCAGAGATCTTAAGAAGCTTGAGAAACTTCTTGTTAGCGAATGTGATGAGTTATCTAATATTATAGAAGCTGGAACTGTTGATGAACATCTTGTGTTTCCTTGTTTAACCACATTGGCATTGTTTGTTTTGCCAAAGTTTACTGGCTTTTGCTCTCAGAAGTTCACTCTGGAATGCCCTGCGTTAATTTTTTTGGGCGTATATGGTTGCAACGATCAACTGGAGCTATTTCAGAGTCAAGGACAGGAAAACCAAAACAGCACCTCAACTGCTAAGCAACCACTTTTCATGAATATAAAGGTAAATAATTTATATTGTTATTTGTTATAATATCTTCTAAGGTAAAGGTAATTTATTATAACAACTTTTGAGTTTCATTATTCTATTCTAATAATGATTAGCTTTATCTTTTCATTTTATATTTATAATTCATTTTATTTTATAGGATTTAGATCTCATATTTATATTCTTAATTAATGTTACTTGCACTTTCAAGAATAAATAGCAACTTAAAACTCATTTTATCAGTCATGTTAAATGAGATACACACTTTCCAATTTGTAAAGAGTATTGGATAAATACTCTTTTTTTTTTTAATATTTTCTGATGTCAAAAACATATTATTGTATCTTTTTCACTTTCTTTTTTTTCTTCTCTGTTTTTTAATGAAGAAGTCTGCAGTTAAATTTGTTTTAAATGATTGTTTATTTATATAATTAATCATATAAAAATAATTCATGCTAAACCTTATATGATAGTTATTCTGTAAAAGCTATATAATAATTGTCTATATCTAAAATAATTGATACTTATTAGAGTCAATTTGCTAGCAATTTTACAATTTTGAAATAATTAATTGTTACCTTTTATAATCCTAAGTTTCAAAATGTTATACTTATCAACCGTTTCTGTCATAGGATATTTCCAAGATGGAAATTTTGCTTCTGAATTGGAGACACACTGAAGCTTTAAGTTCATGGTTGACAAAATTGAATAACGAAAATCTTGAGAGTTTGAATGAACTTGTCCTTGTTGTTGATGATGGGAAGAGTAACTGTAATGTGGCGGTTAAATTATCTGAGAAGACACCCAAGTTGGAAACACTGAAAGTAGGCTTTTACTGTGATGAAACCCTCAAAAATATATTGCCCTCCCATGATGATAAGAAGATTCTTGGAAACTTAAAAGAATTGTACCTATTCAACTTAAATGAGTTGCAATCCATGAGTGGGGTAGAATACTTGTCAAATCAGCTCCGTCTATTAGATGTTTATTATTGTCCAAAATTGATGACAACAATAGTGCTACAATCTTCCTCCAATCTGAAAGAACTGCACATAGAATCATGTGATGCAATGCTGCGTCTATTCACATCTTCAACAGCGAAAATGCTAATATACCTTGAGGAGTTGCAAGTTGAGAGTTGTGAATCATTGAAAGAAATCGTGGGGGAAGAACAGCAGAGTGCTATGAAGAAAGACGAAGTTATTGAATTTAAGCAGCTAGAGAGGATAACCCTTCGATCTTTGGAAAGCCTGGAATGCTTTTATTCAGGGTATGTCACTCTGAAGTTGCCCTCTCTCATTCAACTGGACATAGTGGATTGCTCCAAGATGAAAGTTTTCTCTCATGGAAATGTCGGCGTTTCTAGAAGCATTCAAGTTTCTTACAACGACTCAAGTGATGATTTGGTCTTCCACCGTGATCTTAATAATGCCGCTGTATTGCAGTCTCTAAGTCAGGTAATAAATAAAGACCCTTCTCCAAATAAAATTTTACTAAGGCCAATTCTATAGATCTTTTTATTTGGTATTTAATTTTATCTAATTTATTTTTTATAATAATTTTTAAATATTTTAAATTTTTTTTACTTTTATATTTTAAAATTTAAAATTAATTATTTAACTTCAGATAGCTTTTCAGTAACAAGATACTTGGTGAATATTGCACTTTTTATTTAATTTTTTTGGAATGCATTAAAATTCACCAATAATAATTTAGTTTAAGTTTGTGTATTGCATTGAAAAAAATCATGTATTGTTCATTGTTAATAATCACTTGTTAGTTGTTAATTGTTGTTCTCTAATTGATAATAACAATATTGATAAAGTCTTATATCTAATTGATAATGTTACTCTTTTATTATATGATATTTTTAAATAATTCTTGATGAAAAAAATGACAGAG